>NC_041375.1:11746752-11896752 GCF_900634415.1 Cottoperca gobio | reverse complement strand
ACTAGAAGGTGCGTTATAAGCAGACAAGAGTTATCTCCACAGGGTTGTTACACATCTAGCCAAACGCCAGTCAGTGATGTCACAGCAGATGTTATAATTGACAACTAATTCACAAATATAACCGTATCTATAAGAACACACACACACGCAGCCACACACACACACACTAGAGAGAAAGAAAGTGTATGAGGGGAATTTGGACAATCTTTCCTAACTATGCTCCCCTCCCCCTGTGTGAAAGTCCTTTCTGCTCATTTTGTATGCAACCCTGTACCTCTAACACACACACACACACACAAATCACAAAGACACACACACGCAATGAAAGTGCTTTGTTCTGTCTCTGGGGACTGCACATCCAGCAGCCACCTGCCAGCCCATATTTAATGCAGTCTGCAGGGGGTGATGTGTCTGTGTGTGTGTGCGTGTGCGTGTGTGTGTGTGTGTGTGTGTGTGTGTGTGTGTGTGTGTGTGGATTATTGAGTAAATAGTGTAAAATGGTTTCCTAGAAGGTTTGATTCTGCATCACATGGTTAAGTAAAGCTTTAATTTGTAATGAGTGTGTGCCCTGCAAGCTAAGACCGTCACCTCTGACTGTATGTCGCTGCAATAGAAACTCTCACCGAGCGACCTTCTTTGCAAGAAGAACAGCATCAGTTGTTTTAGTGGGAAAATGACATACTCCAATAATGTACTATCATGCCACCTTCCGCTCTAATGTGTAGGTATGAACGTGAGGTTATAAACTACACTGTTTTTAAGGACAGATAAAAAATCCCACATTTTTGGGAGAGATACAAAACCTCAATCATTCTCTCTGCAGTGAGACTCTTCAGTGACCTTAGAGTGAGGAGATGAGATTACTTCATACAGAGAACTTGTAGTTCAAAAGACAGTAATCCACCCATTTATTTCAAGCTATTCCTTACCATGTCCTTGCCTCCAAAAGGCAATACCTAAAATGAAAAATCTGTGCTATTCAATAGAAATGTTCCCAGAGTTTAAGCTGGGCAAAGTGATTATTCTTCTCTGTTAGCCTCTCATTTATCAGCCCTCCCCTCATTAACCTGCTCTCCCTCAGAATTACCGGGTGCCGTGATCTACTGGAAATGTTTGAATGTGGGTATGTGTGTGCACACTAATGACCATACAGTATGCAACTTTTACATTACATTAAGCTGACGCTTTTGTCCAAAGCGACTTACAATAAGTGCAAACAATCATGAGCATACAACTCTGCACACACAACTGCACTGCACATACAAACTTCGCACACACTCCGAGGCCGGCACCGTGGAACTTGCCGCTGTGGATCCTGTCTGAACAGGAATGATCCTAATCAAACCAGAAACAGTCTTAATGAGGCCCTTTCCTGGATGTAACGTTATATTTAAAAGATAGACAGGAGAGTAATATTGATGGTCTCGTCTAATTCTTAGCAAGCGAGTACATTAAGATAATATAAAAGAATGCCTCCTTATTAAGTGTTAATCAATTGTGATTATTGTGCTTTCATCTGATTAAAGCATCTTTCAAATATTCTGTGTGGCGGGGGGGGGGGGGGGCGTTAAACATGGACAATTGATGAGCACTAGAGCAATACATTTTCTAATTGCACATACTGACTTTGAATATGAATATTATTAGGATCAGACTTGGATGGTACTGATTTGAACAGATCTGATGATAACTCCCAATCCTTATGGGGAAAAAGCAATAACATCCTCAAGAATTCATCTAAAATCTACCAAAACCAACATCCTTTATCCCAACAGCATACCCCTCAGCTTATGAGGACACCAGAGGTATAGAAGAGTGTGAATAAGTATTTACTCAGCTTCTAAAAAACATCTGATCAGGAGATAATCGACAGGATCCTGCCTCAAGAAGTTGAGCTTTAGGGCTCGGACTGTTAGCATAAGGAGAGAAAAAAGCTTTTCTACAGCGTTCAGGGTGTAAACATGTTGCTACTATTTTGGGAGCATTTTTTTTCTAATCCAGTCATACCTATAAAGATATTGCTTTCAGCAAAGATACATGTCTGCAAATACTGTATGTGGAAAAAACACTCGGATGCGTGTACAACAATTCTTCTGTATGAGCGCCATGACAATAAGAGATCAAATGACACTGATTGGCAGCCAGGAGCCTGAGTGAGAAGAAAATGAAACAAGAGACAAAGAGATGGAAAGACGATGAAAGTCTAGTCTGAGGAGTGGGGGGGAGGGGTCTGGGCTATTACATCACTGCTGCAGTGGCTGACAACATTAACATTACTTAACATAACTCTCCATCTCTCTCTCTATAGTTTACAGTAACTGCCATCAAACAATATATGGTTATGACTCTCTCACTCTCTTTTGTTTATTATTGGTCCAATCAAAGATATAGCATTACACCTAAATAGGACCTCATTGATAGGAATACTATGAAATATTATTCTGATGTTATAAATGACATAAAAGACCTAACATATATGCTCCGCCTAGAAATGTTAAAATATTGTACTAGGATTTTTTAAATGATGAATTAAGTGCACTATTTTTTAATAATTCAGAACATGTTTGCATTTCACACCCTCACACTGCTTAGTTTGTAATGTTCTGTTGAATAAGCTAACACATCCCCTGACGCTTTCATGACTCAACAAAATATAATTATCAATAACAAATCCCACATGTAGGCTGTTATTTTGTATACACACAGAAACAGATTTGGTTCAATAAAACACACAAAAAGAGATGAAGGTTACTTATTTCTAAGTGTTTCTCCAAAGATTTATGTCCAGGACCTAAGGTAAATATAATTTGTTGGTAATGTTCGTGTGTAGAAGATCATTTATTCATGAATAAAAAGTTCTGTATAATGTATGAAATGTATCTTTTTGCAATGTCTTGTCATTTGAAATGGGTCTAACAGCTGATACAGGAATTGGACAATAGCTAAGATGTAAAGTAAAATGTACCCGGGTCAGGACCGCTTGCCTTTCTGTTTCAGCCACCTCAGTCGCACAATGGAGGTGTGAGAAGAAAAGGAGAAACGAGAGGCTAAACAAACAGGAGAAGGTCAAACAGATCTGCTGGGAGATGCCACTAACGCTTTCCCTCGTGTAGACAGCAGGGGGGAGAGAGACGGAGGGAAGGCTTATATGTTATCACATAAGATACTTTCATTATGTTTGAATGTACACGTTGTTGAACACTGACAAACAGCACCCTGCTAGTCAATACCGGATGTTGGGGTTATGCCAATTTCCATAGTGTCCAAAACCATGGGATTACTTCCAGGTCCGTCACATGATGCCATTGGGCCATAAACATACATTGGTAAAGAGATGTCTGTAAACCAGAGGATACGTATCAACCTCCCAGTACAAACCCTTATTTGAATCATTAGGGCCTAAAAGTTGTAAAACTCAATAATATTCGAATACAGAGTTATTTCATTAGAACGTTCATTAGAGCGAGCTGAGACCGAGCGGTTGGGAGGCGGGGTCAAAGGAAACGCTGGGAGGCCCATAGGTGCGGAAGATGCAGGTAATTTTACACTCAGCAATCGAGCCATTTTGGCTTCATGCACCACTGAGCAACTTTCATAGGAATGAACGGGAACCCGCCTCCAACGTGTATCCAGTTCTCCTTAGACATCCATGGGTACAAAGGGGCTGAATGATCAATATCTAATGTAGAGTTATGAATATCTGAAAGACATCAGTATGAATAACTGATAGTAAATAGTGTCACCTGTAGTCAGTTAGGAGCATTTAAAAGCTAAATTAAATATGAGGAAAGTCTCATTGATGTGCTGTCAGTGTTAAGGAAGCCGCTTAGAGCGGGGATGGAACAGCTCTTGCACAGAGGACTGTTTTTAAATTGACAATGTTGTTGTGTAGCGGCCAATGCTTGTGGGTGGAGGGAAATAATTGAAGTCAAACGTTTGTATATTATAAAACACTTGTTAGGTCTTTTATCTTAAAAGATCCCCCTTTTATCTTTTATCTCCTACTCCAAAGAAAGAAAAGTGTTTTTTTATACTAATTGTAGCTAGTTACAACAGGAATAGAAACACAACACACGCAGGTTGAGTAGCTAAGTGGTTGATGACGGACTGATGACCGATGACAGATGGCCTACTTTAGTTCAAAAACAGTATCCTTTTTTGAGGGCATGACATGGAGAGATGAGAAACGATGTAGCACACATATATGCTAAGTAAAGGTTATTACTGTACAAAATGCATATTAAGTTATGTAATTAATATTCAGCTATTTTTAAATGATCATATTACTGAAACCAGTGGCTCAGAACACCAACATAACAGTGGCAACTGGGTGAACTTCTAGTATTTACAAGTTACCCTTAATAATCAGTTTTTCATTATAACTGCAGCAAAATGCCTTTAAAATATAAAGGCCCAAAATAAGATGTACCCGTTATTTCAGGAGACACAGCACCAGAGCACTTGGAAGTCCCGATATTTGATGAGGTTGCAGTATGTTTATATGATTTAAATCCTACATGTTTGATGTTGATGTGTTCTGTCTGGACTTGATAGGAAAGGATAAGTGCAGATTTCATTTGAAAGTGTATTAAGGATTTTAAGATTATGACAGCTTTAAACACCTGAGGTAATGTCAGTAAACTACACACAGTCATTATTCACCAACTCAGCCTGATTGTGCTGCTTTAACCAAAGAGATCAAAAGGTCTGAGGTTGAAGAGTCCATCTTTCTATGGACAATTTGTACACCCTTTTAATTTGTCACTTCCAATTGGCAGAGAGGTGACCAGACTTGACACCCAAAATTAATTCGGACAAACAGAGTCTCAATTAGTGAGGATAATGTGGCTTTACACTCTGCACCTGAACCATGCGAGTGTGAAACTGCCAAACAGAATGACTGTCTGGGAGTGTCTAGACATTCATGTCTCACACACACAAACACACTCACTCACACATGCATGAGTGCACACACACACCCCTAATAAAGCCTGTTGTTTTCACATGTATACTAAATGTAATGACTAAACAATTTAAGACAGAAATACATATGCTTGGGGTCTTGGATGATTAATAAATCATATAAATAAAAAAAATTCAGTTACACACACACACACACACACACATTCCCTGGCATAACAAGGTGACAGAGATGGGCGGATAAGCAGGTGGGAGAAATCAGAGATCTGTTTCTTCTGTCCAACAGTAAAATTACAATTGTGTCTGTATGAAAGCAGCACTGTGACGCAGCATCTTTGCAGCAATAGCAATATGCAGGAAAGGGAGAAAGAGAGAAAGAGACAGAGGGAGAGATGACAAAACAAAGAGATCGGGTGGGGGGGAGCTATTGAGAGACTCACCTAGCTAGATGGGATGTTGTCCGTGGTTCAGAAGAAAGGCTAACATCCGAGACCTGAAAGGGTGAGCGAGGATAAGGGGAAAGGACAATAGTAAGGGGGGTGGAGGGGGGGGGAGAGAGAGAGAGAGAGAGAGAGAGAGAGAGAGAGAGAGAGAGAGAGAGAGAGAGAGAGAGAGAGAGAGAGAGAGGGAGAAAGAGGGAGATTAAATTTGGCTCCCAGTACTTTGTGATTGCAGTGACAGGTGGCACCTTGGTTAGCACACACACACACACAGTACATCTTCGAGACAGATGGAAAGGAAGGAGTAGAGGCAGAGGTGAGAAAGTAGTGAGAGCGGCTGAAGTGGGAGAGTACGACTGAGAGTGGTTTCCAATCAGTTGTGGATCTAAAGAAAGCCCAGTGCTATCGCCCAGCTGGGAGTAGCAGAGTACACAGGAGAGACACAGAGAAAGAGATAAAGTGACGGCAAGAAAGGGAGAGTTTATCAGTGTGAGCTTGTTGATGCTACAGCGTTTATTCAACAGCATCCACAAAAACTCAGACACACGCTGTGGAGAGAAGAGGAAGACGGTGCAATTAATATCTAATAACTTGAACAAAACCAATGCAGCTCCATTTACCAGATACACTAGAGCAGACACACACTAGTTGGCTTTAGTCCAACAGTCACAGTCTGAACATACTGATACAACATTTGGACACTGTGGGCCACTGTGGGTATCTCAGCAAGAGGACATTGAGTTCATGTCAATGTGAATGGCACTGATCTAGTAATAGACTACATAAATCATCCATGTCAAAAATACTGAGCAGCAGACATTTCCAATACTCTGTCCCTGCCCTATGATCGATTTGGACAGTAAAGAGATTTTAGAGTAAGAGTAAGATAGTCACACTCCAGGGAAAGCTGAGACATACAGTCGCTAACATATGCTGATTCTACAATTACACCTCGGGGGGTATCGCTGCCAGGAGTCACAGCCACACAAACTGACAAATGACCAAACTCATTGTGGAGCAGCAGCCTCAACACAAATGTGTAGGGCACTGAAATGTGAAACTTTACATGTGAGCTGTTACTGTATAGTATTGTGTAGGAGGCAGCAGTCATGGATAAAAATATCAGTGATAATTTGGGGTATTTATAAAAGATACCCCACTCCCCTATCAAACTGCTGACTGAAGCATTCTGATTTCGGTAAATCCAAACCAAGGTCCTTTCATCATAGTTCTACTCATTACTCTGTTGTGAACATCAAGGACATTCACCTCTGAGAAAACCTCATCTTGAATGCTTGCATCTCATTCGTCAAGTCATTACTCAAGGCATGTGACCATGGACACAACACACACATAGTAACATCAATAAAGCAGCCATTACACACAAGTGGTTGTGCAGGAACTCAATACACCGGAATTCTTTCACCTCATTTATAGTAAAACAAAAAAATACTGTTCATGACCGATTGTTAAATGCCGATGGGTCACACATGTGTTTGTGGCCTCAGACATTAAATGAAGGATCCTCATCCTTGGTTTATCCAGAGCTCATCATAGATCATTGTCCAATAAATGTAGAAGGATGTGATCCAGGGCTGCACGATTTATCGTTTCAGCATCGACATTGTGATTTGCGCAGTTACATTGCAGGATGTGCGATGTCGGCAAATAAACTCAAACATGTCAAGCTACAACTTTTTTGCTGCTTGATAAAAAAGGAAAACTCCCACAAGTTCTTGTTTTCCATTTGACTAATGTGTCAAATGTTTTTCCCGTGAATAACTTACAGTCTAAGTAGGCCCGCCACCTCCCTGGTGCTGGCTGGCCCTAGTCGTGCACATTTCCTCTGTGTGCACCGGCTAAAGTAGGTCGGCTTGAAAAGGTCTGTGGTGAAAAATCATAATTCATAATTATAATATTTTTCTAATGCCGTGCAGCCCTAATGTCATTACATGGTGGAAACGCTATCCTCATACTTGAAGTTAAAACTGCTGTGCCATGATATTCTGAGTAGCAATATGACAAAGCAGGAAAACGGAGGCACAGTTCGGGTCTAAAGCCCCTATATGTGCTAGACGTAGAACAAGGGCATTGTTCTTTACTCCTGTAGTACCTCTATCTGGAAAACCTCAGCTTTCTGAACAAAGCAGAATTGGAAAATTCCTATAAAAGGCCTCCCAATTATCTCTAAGAGGATAAAAAGCTCATCTACTCTTCCATTAACAGGACAGAATAGTATTCCTCCTGCTCAAGCTTTGACAGTCTGTTGCAAGCTTCTGTCCAATTTCTTTCTTTTTGAATAATGTTTAGGTAACTGCTGTTCAACGAGTGGGCTTTGAGACTGAAGACAAAGTCATGAATGCTGTGCAGTGTGTTTGTGTCCGATGTGTCTTCAAACTGGACGTCCAGCTTTGTCTTCTCGCTGGTAGCTGTAGCTACGTGCCCACACAAACACAGCCGCTTGTATTTTGTTTCTTCTGTTTTTAACAGAGCTTTTTTTCAGTCGGAACACAACATGTTGCTTATTTTCCCAATCAGAGAGAATTGTGTACCCCTAAAGAGAAAGGGCAATAGGATTAGAAGAAATGCCTCATAGGACCAGCAGGTGAGGTGGGAGCATTTAAAAAAAAGACAAACACACTTTGGGTCTCAGGTATAAACATAAAGCATGAATTAAGTCCAGATATTACACTGATGATTTAAATACACATATATGTATTCAGTCAGATGAACTTAAAAGGACAGCTCATCCCAGAAATTCTAAATACATATTGTTTCCTCTTACCTGTAGTGCTAAATATCAATCTAAATTGAGTGATGTCTGCCTGAGCCTCCTGAGCTCACATGAGATGGCTAATGTTACTGTTCAGTCGAGTGTCACGAGCCTCTCGTCCATGCGTAGATGCACGCTTCCTTCTGTGCAGTGATACAGTAGAGAAAATTGTTCCTACATGAAACTACGCACAACAAGGTCTGTGGATGATCTTGAGTAATCAGGTCATGATTTCCTGAAAGAGACACTTTTTTTTGAGCCTCACAAACCAAACACCATGTAGCTCCAATATATTCAAGAGAATGCAAACATCTCTACGGCCGATATCGCAACACTCTGCAACTCACACCAAAACAATCTAGATGGATAAATGACACTTCAGGTAAGAGGAAAAATATGTCTTTTGGATTTTGGAGTGAACCTACTCTTTAAGACAGGGGTGGGGAACCTTTTTACATTTTTATTTTTTTACAACATCCTTCGAGGGCCGCACTAGTTTTTAAGACGCAGCCCATTCATTTCACCTTTCTTTTATGCTAAATGCAAAAAAGCAACTTTTGTATCCATCTATCTTTCTGTTTTATCAGAAATCCTTTATTTGTCCCACAACGGGGAAATGTATCTTGTCACAGCAAAAGAACATATGAAGTAAAAAGGCAGTACACAATAATTAAATAGAATCAAAAATAATATAAGTGAATATTGCACATGGCAGTGATAATTGCACAGCAGTGGTGGAACAGTCTGTTCTTGGTGTGGTGGTCTACCTGATCTATCTGTCCATGTTTGTATGTTCCGCTCTGCAGAGAGCTGCTTGTTGGGCCAAACTCGTGACAGTCTCGTTTAATACTGAAGTCTTTTGACATGACGTGACCACGTGATGACACGTTCCGCTTGTGTTGTGTTCAAGGACCCCGACCTTGGCTAGGAAAAACAGTCAGTCCCCCGTTTAAAATATTGCCGTCTAGTTTTTTTTGCTAGTGGATTTGTTTTGGGTGCGTTTTACGAATTACCTCGAGGGCCGGATCAAATGGTCTCGCGGGCTGTATACGGCCCGGAGGTTCCCCACCCCTGCTTTAAGACAACATGTGGACAAGACACAACTCAGACGTACAGAGATGGAGGACATTTTATTCATCCGAGCAGCTCACCTGCTTATATTTGTTCTCCCCAGAAAGGGTTTATAAAATCTTTTATCAGCATTTCAATTGAATTTGATCTAGAGCTTTAATTATTGGTTGATTATCCATTAAGCCATTCAACAGAAAAATAATTGACAACTATTTAACTATAAATTAATGAAAATCTTGTTAGCTGTGGTTACATTTGTTCAGTTGTCATAAACACAAGGGAGACATGCTTTGGCATGATTATGCATTGTTTTAGTTTTTACCTTCCTTTGCAAACATTTTAACACACAGTCAACCACTGAGTAAGCGGTCAGCGCTTGTGTCACAGCTTCATCGGACTAATGCCACTCTGTATCTAATCAGAACAAAGAGCTTTTCAGGAACACAACAGTTCCTAAGGCTTTGCACCATTATCGCAGTGTCTGTCTGAATCTCCATCATCATTTAAAATGTCTTGAAGTGAAGTGTTTCCAACAAGCACATTTTCTCAAGATTGGAATGTCATGCTGGGAATGTTGTTGTTTCCAAGGGCTACGTTTGAAAAAGAAACAAAGCATTAGTACAAAAGATTGTTAATTTAATTAAATGGCTTGTTGTACGACCTCACTGTTCTTATATTAACAAGTCCGACACCGCATGCTCTTTGTGAAACAGAACAGCTTATAGCATACATCCATACAAATAACAGTACATGTGTATATTCCAACTTGGTTGCCCTTTGCACTTCACTCCTGATCGATTGAAACGTACAAGTCATCAGAGACCTCAGCGGGCTGCCCTGCTCAGCTTCCTGCCTGCTGTTATTAACAAGAACTGTTTTTAATCTGATCAAATGATGTTTGGCAAAGACGCTGGATTCCACACATGACACAGAAAATGTTTAAGCACTGAACCTGGTAAATATGTCAGAAAAATTACATCTGCTGTATAAAAAGTAAAAAAAAAAGATTCAGCAGGGAGTGCTGAATGGCTAAATAGATGCAAACAGGGGACATTGGATCTGACGGACAGACTTTTATTTGAAATGGTGGATATAGCACGCAGGGAGCAAGATGCCTGAGTATAACCTAATCAATTTTGAATTTGAAAACATCATCACAGTTTTATCAGTTAAAATGACGGCACTCTTTAGCCTATAGGAGTATCTCATAAGCCTGAAACAATGATATCAAATGTTTCACCATCGCCATATGCCAATTTGATAGAAACACTACTCTGCAGTCATGCCGCGATGACTCAAGTGCTAAATAAAGTAAAGCAGGAACAGTATTCTGTTGACACAATGAAAACACTAATAAATACATTTGAAAGTATAACAATGTCCCCTCTTTACAGGGCTTTCCTTTTTAACCACATATACAGTATATTTCCAATAGAGGGAAGCAATGAGTGGTAACATTACACCATGTGGACACATTTCTCTGCTGTTATTGGCTGACTGTTTGTGTTGCCGCAACAGCTCAGCCGTGCTCTTAGTTTGACGGAATTGGACCAAGCAGCAAAACAAAATGGAGGAATCGTCGCTGTATCCGTGCCTCCCTAACCCTCCCTGTCCCAATAGCAGACAGTTGTCACAACCAAAATGAGCACAGTGATAGTGAATTTTGGGGGAACTGGGTTGAAAAGAAAAAGTATGTTACCTTATAATTATGATAATCATTACAGGTATTAACAGAAATTAAAGTGATTGTTATTTTAATAAAACTTAAAGAGAATTTGTCCACTTTACTTGCGGTGTGCTGATGGCCTGTTTTAATGCAGAGTTTAGAAAATCTGACAGAATCTGACAGAACAGAGTAAAGTTGTGCATGCGGCGTAACACTTCCTTATTTATGTGTACATGATTTAAAGGACCTATTGCACAGATTCTGCCCTCTCAGGGACCTCCCTGATGTGAAGTAACTATAGTTCAACATCATGCACGATCTATAACAAGGGAAATCAGGAGTTGTGTAGGAGACTATAATCAGCTGCTAAGAGACAGTAACTTCCAAATATCAGGTTTGATATTGCGTCGTTAGTGAGTTGATGACAGTTCGGTATTTTTCAACTTGGAAGAAATAGCAGCTTTTTTTTGACTCATAACATTGATGAGGTTAAATCAAAGCAATTTAATAAAAAAGAAAAAGAAAAAAAAGACAGACATGTGAAAACTTGATCCAGTTTATGTTTGCGTATGCAAAATCCCAGAAATTAGATTTGGAAATCAAATGATCTACTATCGCCAGAGGACATCAACCTCCAGAGGAAGAATAAACGGATTCATTGCCAACAGCAGTTAGCAGCAGATTTGCTTTGTCCTTAAATGGCACAAAAAAAAAGTCCTGGCCTGTAGAAAGAAAGAATTGGTGCGTTATGCTTATTATATTGACTAATGATGACAGAGAAAGTCAAGAAGTCATTTTGTTTACAGAAGACAAAACATGACTTCTAGCGACCCACCACTTTCATCAATTAGTATCGGTACAGAACACTCAGCTATAGTATTAGCACTGGTATCAAATAATTTAAACGATCACAATTACTACACTGATAGTCTTCTGGAGGTGTCATTGGCACTTAAAGGGAGGATTTGTTATGCCCTCAATCATCTTAGGTACGTTTTTCACAAAGAGGAGTAATGTCCCTTCCTGTGTTTTGGCTTCAATCAGATTGTCCTTCTAGAAAAGCAGTTAAAGCTCCTTATGCCAACCGGATATACGTACACCCCAGGAGGCAGCAGGACAAACAAAGCTGGCATTCATTTGTACTTTTCTCTCTGAGGATACATGTAGTCTAACTTTCCTTTCCCTCCTTGGGCAACACATATGAGATGAATCCCATTTGGTTGTCATGAAGAGACGATGGCAGCTTATTCAGTATAACCCTTTCCAAACTGCTTCATCATGTGATTGGTATTATTAGTTTGGGGATGTAAGTATTAAAGAACCAAAGCAAAGTAGAAACGTAAAGTTGAGTCAGATGTTGGTATTGTAATGACACCAAACTGAAATAACTGACTGAAATAATTGCTGTATTAACTAATGAGTCAATCAACAAAGAGTTAGTCAGCAAATATGTTGATAACTGATTCATCGTTTGAGTCATTTTCAAAGAAAAAATGTCAATTTCTCAAAGATCAAAACTGCTTTTGTCTGTTCTGTCATTTGAATATATTTTGGCTTTTAGTTTACCTCTTTTTTCAGAAATGTAATAATGAAAACAATACATCGGTTATGAAGAAAATATTTTTAAGATTGACTACTTTACCTTCTATTCAACATATTTGAAATATGTACTAACTAGCTGAACCCTTCATGAAGTAAAATATTCCTCGAGTATGTTTATGTAGACTGATGTGTGGCTGCCAGTGTCACGTTCATGACTACAGATGCACACAGACCAGTGCTGTGCTAACTGAGGTCAATGAGGTGTCAGGGCAAGCTCTCCTTTTTTTCCTCCGTCTCAATTTTAGATCCGAACATAAATACCATAATGGTTAACATACTCAAAGTCCAAACTGTTTGATTCTTGAGATGTTTTTATGCATCAATATAAGATAATATAAGAGCCAAAAATGTTACTATGTTACTGCAAAGAGCCACATCATACACACAGTCACAGATGCACACCTCCCCCCCTCCCCTTCTGTCTTTTGTTCTCAGCCCTTCTCTGTGCTCCCTCACTCTCTCCTAATCCAAACTCTCTCACACACACACACACACACACACACATACACACACACACACACACACACACACACACACACACACACACACACACACACACACAGTTATATTTTGAGAAATTGAATTAAATTCAGAGGCCAGTTATTATCAACAATGAACATTGTGTCTCACACACAAACTCTCAGTAAAGAAATGTGAAAGTGTTTTATCTTCCTATGCATGTTGCTTCTTTAAATTAGTGGGACTTCTGACATTCCTGGTCTTGAACAATCCTCCTCAAATCTGGCTTGTATTCCGTTGTGGTCACTCGAAGCAATTCTTTCACATGTGTGCCAGTCAGAACAGATGGATACTTTGATTTCACGTGTTTCAGGGTAGAAAACACCGACTCACAGACGTATGTTGACCCAAACATTGATAGTAGCTTGAGAGCAGCCTGTTTGACATTGGGATATTTTTCCATTGGCACAGTTTTCCAGAACTCAAGAGTCCCTTCCCTCAGAACAGGTTTCAGTCGGTCTTCCTCAGAAAGTTCAATCATCTCCAACTCTGCCACCGCCTCGCCCGTGACTAGCGGGGCTTTCAAACAGTCCGTCTCAGCATTAAAAGGGTCGACGAGGAACGTAATCTGTGACCTTTTCAGCTGTAGATCATGGAACCGGGTCGCAAAGTTTTCGTGCAGGGTTTCAACCAATGTTGCATATCGGGCTGTTTGCTTTCTCAGGGTGGCACCGGTGGCTTGTCCGCTTGCTTTTAGCAGAGAGGGAAAATACGCCAATTCTCCCTTTAGAAGAAGTGTCTTAAACAGTTGTTTCAGTTTGTTAACAAACGCAAATACACTATGCACTAGGTCAGGCAGAATTTTTATAGGAATATGAACTCTCCCACTCTAATAAAACGTCCTATGTTCGTCTTCATATTTTCGCTTAGCTGTGCATTTTTTCCCTGCCATTTTAGGATCGAACTCAGATGGTCAGATATTGTTTACTCAACGATAGGTATTTCCCCCCTCGAAGGTGATTGGTTCACTGCATCGCATTGGGCCACATCAAAATTAGACGCACTGTCATGCTCTCATACCGACACCACACATACACACATGTACACACAAATAAAATTCGATATGAACTGAAGAGCCGCATGAAACTGGAAAAAGAGCCGCGGGTTGGCCACCCCTGCTCCAAGGCCTCTGTGGTCGGTTCTGAACCCACATCAGTCGCTCTTCAGCTGGGTGGGGTTTGAGTGGTGCTGCCTTGAACTGTTCAGCTGGAGCACACACAGGGCCCACATTGAAAATGACTGCTAACCGTCACTGTGATGACGACATCATTAAAAGAACGCCAGTCGAACCTCAAAGGGTGAAAAACAATGTGGAAATAGAAAACTCAATGGAAATGTGACATTTGTGTTTGTTTCATGTAGTAATGTGAGGAAAGTTACATCACATCTGTGTAGAGCGATGAGGAGACCTGTCACTATGCTATGCCTCTTCAACGGAGCAGAAGCTTCAGTGGACGTTGAAGTCACATGCTTCATGTACGTCATCATTTATTTGCTGAATCTGTTTCCATTGCACTTTGTTGCAATTTGCTTTTATCGATACTCCAACTTTTCCACCTTTGCCAGGATTAAAACCTTTTTACGATATTTCAATATATTTTCGCATTTTGCAGGTTTTTTTATGTGCAAATTGAAAATGCAAAATATGAGATATAGAAATATGGAAAAAAAAAAGGGAACGGTCATCAGATTACCATCCGTGATTCTCACCCTTCTAAAAAAAGTAGTAAAGAGGAAATGCAGCAGAGGAGGGTTTGAGAGTCGCCTCTATTGCTGCTCATTTTGTTGCCAAGAAGGTATGAAAGATGAGCAAATTATTCAGGAAAAGTCAAAAACAATTTCTCTTGGTTTACAAATTTGAGTGAATTTTAATAAAAGTCAGGCTGGCATTTATTTGCACCTATTAACCTTCAAACCTGAAACACTTGAAAGTATTGTTCTCAGGAACCTTAAAGCTTCCATAAGGATAATGCAATAAAGTTTTACTGTTTTAAGTTTTAAGTGTTAACTCAAATGTTGTCTCATGTTTGTATGGAAGTTTCAAACAAAAGAGGAAAACATACAATTACTGTATCGTGAAATATACAGTTACCATGATATAAAATGATACAGAGGACAGAAGATTTTGGTCATATCGACAACCCTAGTTAGTAGCATCTTTAATTTTTCAAAAATGAAAACAAGATATATTTGGCAGTGCAAACACAACTTTAAAAGTTCTGCAGCCACCTAGTCAAAACAGGAGCTCATTATCCAGCCAGTTGTTTCGTATTTATATCAAACCCCATTGAGACATCATTGTGTCTAGTCAGCATACAACCCTTATATTTAGCATCCGCTGCCCTAGTTCAACATGTTGCAGTGAAACACTAAAGTGATCATGTTATCGTATCCAGACTGTGTGAATGTGTATGTTTTGGAGAGGTTTAAAAACATCCTACTGAAGCACTGTGGCTCTTTCAGACAAGTGTTTCCACCACAGTCGACCAAAATAAACCCTCATTTCCATTCGTAAATGGAAACCGAGAAACAGAAATCGACTGGGGGATTAGAAAGGATAGACACAACCTTACTCTAAATTATGGAAGTCAATTTCCTCTCCCTGTTCTTTTCCAGTTTAATGCATTTAATTTCTTTGCTGTGTTTAAAAAAACTAGTAAAAGTAATAACGTAGGCTTTACACAAAGAATAAATGACCTTGCTTAAAATTCAAAATATGTTCTCGCCTCCATTTGCCTCTGTCACTCCTCTTATTATCTCTCCCTCCTTATCTCTTCCCCAGTCTTTGTCTTAGCAGCATTTCTCAATAGCCACAGTGACAAAAGAAGCCACCATATGTATTCTCAAATAAAAAGCTCTCCCCGTCAGCGTCAGACGTTGTGCAGCTTCAGATGGTGCTCTTTACAACAGAGCAAGCGTTTTCACAGCTTCTTTATGGGTTAGCGTGGGCTGCAATATAAACAGCACCACTCAATTATACCAAGAGCAAGCTAATGAACATTCCCTAGTCTGTGATCTCGCACAAACAGACCAGTGCACACATACCTATTGTACAGTCCAAGCACACACACACATGCACAAACTCTCAATAGCAGACACATATGGACGGCTTATGCTTGTGATCACTCGCTGTGTTGGTGGATGCAGCTTTTACTGCCACTGAAAAATCTCTGGCACAAACTTCTTCAAATCAGTGTTCAGATTTATAATTGTTTTACTTATAACATGAGCCGCATGAGTTTTAAAGAGCACCAGTGCTTAAGGTGTGTTCATTTATTCTGGAGGGTTCAGCCATCTTGCTGTGCTTTGATACAGCAAGCACGCAAGTACTTGACTGTGAAGTACAATGATTCAGCAACTGTCTGAATGCAATTTAATGTTATGACTCTTGTAAGAAGTTTACATTTCTACAGTTTAAAAAGTCTATCGGAGTTACTATAATGCATTCACTGCTTTAAAGTACATTTTGGACAGTTTGTACTGCCTACTATTACTACTCATGGCACTTTGAGATATTTTGCTTCTGTAAATGAGCATGTACAGTAAAATACCCTGTGCATGTTCAGTGGAGGGTGACCTTACTTATGACTGTTCAGCCCTATTCTACATAAGTACACTACATTTAAGTACATCATGCAGCAGAAGATGCCTTAACTAACTTTATCATGCCACCAAGGACAGATTTGTTATGGCAAAAAGCATACCATCCAACATGAAGCAATGAGAAACAGGGTGAGACCAGGAATACCTTATCAGGTGTTCTGGTAGGGCCTGGCAATATGATTTTTAAAATGCTTTTATGTGCATTGTAGCACGTTAACATTCTTACAATTAGTATGTAAACATGTATGTCAACTGGATGTTATCATTAGGGATGTCACGAGAAGCGATACTTCGGTACTGAGATGATGCCAAAATTCTGAACACGTGAAGGCACTCAGTACGGCAGGTATTGGGGGGGCTCGAGATAATACTGTCCCGTTGCGATAAGAAATGTGTTTGGGACGCAGTAAACTTACAATCAGCACGTCCAAGGGTTACATTATGATGTGTTCAAGATTTATTCATTAAAAATGAGTGTTGGACAAGGGTAAATTTCGACGTTCTCATGATGCGATCAAATGTAATCTTGTAAAATTTAGTTTTTGGCGAGGAACTTGAATAAATACAGTTGTAGGAGTTGAAGGAGATGTTTTCACAGCAACAAAGGGATGCCATGTCGGTCATGCTCAGAGCGCTTTCTTTGGTCTTTAACGTTGGATGGCTGTGTGGTTGGCCTATCCGGTCGAGCATTCGAGGCCAACCACACAGGCAGGTTTCCTACCGCCGCCACTTCAGCTGCGACCGCTCCCTACTCTGCTCTGCACAGCTTCATACCAAAAGTTAACAAATTGCCTTATTAACTTTATCAGGTTCTCTATTAACATTGGTTTGTATTGAAATACTTCTACAAGACAATAGCGGAGGATTAGGTGTCAGTCAACTCTCCCTACTCTCGTCCCGTGTTGAGTGAAATCTGACTCCTGCTACTCTGTGCAGCTTCACTTAACAGTAACTTTTCATTTCTGTCACACACTTTTGTCCATATTCTGAATAGTATTTATAACATGTCGTACAAATGACAGTTTATTTGTTTGATGAACGTGAGCGCTGATAGTCTACATAAAAATGAACAAAATGGGTTTATTTCTATAAAGAAAAGTGGGCTACCTAAAGATATTAGAGAGGGATTTATGAACGGGTATGCAAACAGTAATAAAGGGGTGTATGTTAAAGTACGTGGGATTTATTATTTTTATTTTGTTTTTTGGTATTGAATGAGAATCGTGAAATTTTACAGGTATCATTATCGACTACTACATTTCTGACCTATTTCTGATCCCTAGTTGACATACATCCAATGCCAGACAAATAAGAAGCAAGCAGAAAGTGAGGCGTGCATACAGTCCATGCAAAACAATTAGAAAAATGGGCTTCATACAACTGAAAACATGTCATACTCCTGAGTGATCACAGCCTTATTATAATGTCTGTCCTCTGGCCTTCATATATTACAGTAAAGGTAATTTTAGCACTAAAACATAATTGAGAAAACTGTGCTGACACACTTGAATGTAGTCCAATATTGTGTCCTACGTTAAATACCATATGGGCCTCACTGCAAAGCCTGTTGTATGGACCTTTAGGGCAGAGTGTGTGTGCGTGTGTGCGTGCATTACTATTACAGAGAAGACTATCAGGGGAGCAGTGAAACAGGGAGCCACAGCAGGCAACAAAAAAAACTGTTGAATGAACAACTGCAGGCAGGTTTTTCAACAACATCTCAATGTTATCCGTGGGATGACAACACACATTTACTGATTGTCATTTATATCATTATCAAAATCCATTAACTATGAGAATATAGTAATTGAAATGAATTGTATTTCATCATTCATAGTATATGTATTAAGGTATTAACAGTATTTCATTACTATTAACTACATGGAATCACTGTAGCAGGGCAGCATTCCTTCTTCTCAGCTATTTGCATTATTTTTGCCTTGAAGTTATTTCAAGAACAATTTAAACAATCACTATTTCGTGGATGAGTGGTCAATCCCATTAACTCATTCAAATTTGCCGAATAGCTGATTTCGCATGTCACGGTTTAGTCAGATTTAACTCCGAATGTGTTCGAGACAGAATCAATTTATGAACAAACCTTGTCTCCTTCATCATCGGCCATTTTCATGGCAGACATTTTGTCATGCCACAGTATAAAAAGTACAGGTGTAAATAATAAAATTAATGGTGGAAAGAACGAGATCACGGGTACAAGCGGGTGGCTGGCGTCTCCCTTAGAGATAGGGTGAGAAGCTCAGCCATCCGTGAGAGACTCGGAGTAGAGCCGCTGCTCCTTTACGTTGAAAGGAGCCAGTTGAGGTGGTTCGGGCATCTAGTAAGGATGCCACCTGGGCGCCTCCCTAGGGAGGTGTTCCAGGCACGTTCAGCTGGGAGGAGACCCCGGGGAAGACCCAGGACTCGGTGGAGAGATTATATCTCCTCACTGGCCTGGGAACGCCTCAGGATCCCCCAGTCGGAGCTGGAGGATGTGGCCCGGAGAAGGGAAGATTGGGGTTCCTTACTGGACCTGCTGCCCCCTGCGACCCGACCCCGGATAAGCCTTAGACGATGGATGGATGGTGGCTGGATTCAATCTAGCTTTAATTGGCTGTCCATCATTGGAAACACACACACACTTAATTTGACCAAACTATCGCTAAAGTCAGAACTTCCATGCTACTCCTATTGTCCTTTGTGACATTTGGGATGAAAGGAACAATACATCCAGTTATGTCGACCACTGAATCATCCTCGTTCTCAATTACATGTAGGCCTCACTGTTACATGAATATTGTCAAAGCAGCTCCTCGTACATTTGTACAGAATTACATACACTGTCTCCGTCTGTAATGTTCCAAGAAAAACAAACACAACATCTCTCGTATTCACAGCTGATACATGACACATATCAACTGTGGTTTAAGGTGTGTGTGTGTGTGTGTGTGTGTGTGTGTGTGTGTGTTCATGAGTATGTGTGTTTGTGAGGTGCTGGATGGCTTGAGGGAGTGGGGAGGGCTGCTGTGGGCGGTAATGAGAAGCCGCTCAGTTTCCACAGCAACAGTCAGTCTCCATGGCAACTGATAACAGCATTAGCTGATTCAGCCTAAGGGAAGGTTCACATCACCGGGAAGAAAAGGTACTTTTCTTTGGTTTAAAAAATGGCTGCTGTTCACAAGGGGATATGGGGAGTGGGGACTCCTGGGATAGATTAGCAAACAATCCAGCTCCTCTAAAGCCACTGGACCATTTGTGGGGATAAAGTGAAACAACCCACGACAGGAAATATTTTGATTAATGTGGTGAATTGTTAGAACATAAATTCTAAATATGAACAGTCATAAGGCGTGGTCTGACTTGGCCAGATATTATAAGATATTATAAGTGGAGGTGTGCAGATTTTTTGGCTGAAGTTAAAATATTTTTACCTCTTTTTTCACCTCATTTCGATTTACCCGGTGTGAGTCTACTACCATCTTTGCATTAAAGGGACTAGTTTTGCAGTTGCAGATTGTAACCAACTGAACACCCCTCCCTTATTGAGACAGTGGTAACAAGCTGCTGAGTGCAAATCCGTGGTAACGCTGTGGTATCTTTCAGGACCTTCACCTCGCACAGAGGCCATCCTTACCATCACACTACTTTAGGAGCAACATAAATTCAGGCGACAGCTGACGTTACCGCAGTTTCACAAACATGTCGTAGAACTACGGTGGCTTTCAGATGACGTAAAAACTCCAACGGCCCTTTATAAAGTCAGTTTGATTTGTCCGTTCTAGGCTACTGTAGAAAAACATGGTGGTGTAACAAAAAGTCACTCTGTGGAAGAAGACCAGCTCCTTATATAGATATGAAGGGCTCATTCTAAGGTAATGAAAACACAACGATTCTTAGTTTCAGTTGGTTATACACTAATAAAAACATAGTTATGAATAGTATATTCCATATTCCATTTATTATGTCAACATGTTTTTTGTGTATGTATAGTTAATCATTTTGTAAGGAAGAAAACAGGTCTCTGGAGAAATATCAGAAATGCTCCTTTTGGTCTCAGCCAGCTGGAGGGGCGGGTCAGTGTCGTTTTTGATTGACAGCCGTAGGGAACAAGAGACAAAGTATATAAACTTCCACTGTAGCAACAAGTCATGGACAAACAGCATGGCTTAGCAGTGATGTTGAAGAGTAAGAACCACACTAGCTTCTAACCAGGCCGAAGTGACATTTCCAGGTACATTCACATGCTGTTTAATGTGCTGCAGCTGAGCAGCTAATTAGCTAACTAGCCTGAAAGCTGACATTAGCACATCACCTTTCCCTGGTGAATGTTTGTGTGGTGGCTCGTTCAACAAGATAAGGTGCAAGACGTGTTGCAGGTTAATGTTTGTAAATCAGATAATGATCGGAAAGCTAATGTGGGTTGTTCTAATCTTGTGTTGTGTAGAAGGCTCAGTTTGACCTTTTGCTCTACCCATGATGCAAGATTTGATTGGCTGTATTAAAATACGGTTTGCATAAACGTATACCAAACGGTATTCCATCGAATAATACCAAGTATGTTGTCAGACAAAAATAAAAACGTTATGCAAAATCTCTAAAATTCCCTTCACATTGAGAGTGAACACATCCTTAGAGGGGACACCGGTGAATCTGAAGAATCCATAAGCAGTGGTCTAAGACACTGAAGCATAACTTGTGCAGCACTTTTGCCCCATGAAATATGAACCAATTAGCACAAACACAACCCACATCAGGTGAATACAATAACTTGACCTTGGTTTTAATTTTCCTTCACTGTCACCATATTTATCATCGCAAAGAAAACAAGGACGGGGGACTGGGTGGGATGGGGATTAGATTAAAGGAGAAATAAGCAAATGAGGGGAAAGCAGGAAGAGGTAGCATAGCAGATGATGGGATCATTAACAATCAGGTATTTAAATGCTGAATTCATTATGACACGACTGCAGCCTTGTTTGTGACTGAAGGTCGGTTATGTATGTCAATGTGGCTCTATGTTTTATAGTGTTGTCTTCAATGTGCATACTTTGCATTATCCTACAGTCTAATTTAATGTGTGCCTTCTCCCCTTTCTCATGTTCAAAAGCAGACAATACACAAACATGTGTATTACATTATTAAAATATATATTTCTTACATAACATACAATTACTTGCTCTGTGTACGAACACACATGTTCAGGACACTCATAAAACAATTAATACTGATGACTCAGCTGATGACCTCCCACCTCCACTACATTTAATGAGCCAGAGAGGGAATGCCATGCAGAGCTCAGATAATTGCTTCTGTTTACCAATTTGGTACCATGTATCCGTCTTGCTTTTCCAGTAGAGCCATGGCAATCAACTTAACTTTGCTTGTCTCCACTGCTAATAAAAATGCCTCAATAAATGCTTGTCAGCTTGTCAGCCATCATGGGTTTTCTGCTTTCATTCTCTCTGTGTACATATAACATGCAAACCACTCAATAGTGAGCAATAACTATTGATGTTATCTCCACATCACAATTCAATTACTGGCGCCAGGTTGCCATGGAAGCAAAAGGAACACAACGGCTGAGCAAACACATTGTTGGCATTTATGAAATACACACGGGGAGAGAAACAATGAGAGGGAGAATGATCATGCTGATCTAGTCTTGCATTTCCGGGGCTATCCCCTGCAAGAAATGACTACATATATAAGGAAAGAGCAGGCAGGGTGCAAAGACTTAATTCTCTGGGATTCCTTCATCCCTCCAGCCACTGCTGCTGAAAACAAGAGAAAGTAACATAAACCCATGTTCTGCAACACGGCAGAACACTGCAATGAGCAAATCAAAGAGAAGGCGTGCCTACTGACAAGAGGCACGTGGATTGGAGACTGTAAAAGAGCAGAAAGCGTTACTGTATGTGTGTGTGTGTGTGTGTGTGTGTGTGTGTGTGTGTGTGTGTGTGTGTGTGTGCGTGTGTGGTTTGCCTCTGAGAGAAAGCAACGATATATGATTTTAGCAGCAGTTGTAAGACTATGTTGTTGTTAAGACTTCTATTATCAATGAGGACCATTCAGAGTGTGTTGGGGTTTAACAGAGTAAGTCTGACCTGAGTGACTCAGAGGGCAAAACTAAACAAAAAGGATGGATATTAACTCTTCGTCCAATTGAACCCACATCTTTACTAAGATTGTAACATCTTACACAACCTCCTCCACTCTTCTTCTTACTGTCCCCTGTTTCCAACCTTTTCCCAATCTTTAAATGACCTCAAAGACCTTCCTGCAATAGGCAACTGTGTGTGAGAGAATGTGTGTGATGTGCCTGAACAGTAATCCCATCCTCTACTCCCTTAGTGTAATCCTGTAATTTCCTGCATTAAGGAGGTTCACATTCACACTTAATCATATATAAACCAGCCCCTAATCCTGGTAATCTAATTACCATTGTCTGTGCTGCTCTGTGTGCAGGTTCTTTTGTATGTTCTTACTTTTCGTTCACATTGTGTTAGTATTTTAAGACATGTAAAAGGGAAGGTCAGTAGAGGCAGATGGTGACTGGGTTAAACACATTTTATTTTAACAAAATGGTCAAGCCTTTTACCTTTTGCTATGCAACTCTCCCTGAACCTGCCTGTTTAACTTTAATCAAATTCGATATGCGTGTATAATTTGCCATAGAAATTTAGATTGATATCCAATAATTAAGAGTCACATCCCTTTCTAATGTTTGGATTTTCCGATGGTTTGACTGAACAGGTAGTTAAGTATACGTACAGTGAGGTGCAGGTATGAGGTAGAGCCTGATCAAAATAGGGATTGGGAAGAGCAGATGGTCAAAGATTAAAGTCTAAAAGAAGGGAGCTGCTGGGTAAAGAGTCACCCAACAGGTTGCTTTAGAGAAGGAAGCACGCACGCATGCACATTTGATAATATTACACAGTGGATATCTCAGATTAAACTTCTGTGGTATTCGGTAGAGTGGATTTGAGCTGCAACAATTAAAGCGGTTTTCAGCCACTGAATTTTGGAGAGTAAGCGCTTTTCTGTTTTATATCATATTAAGGTTAATTTCTACGGGTTTTGGACAGACAAAACAAGATATTTAAAAGACATCATATTAAACTTTAAAGAAAATGAAATGGACATTTTATTGACATACTGATTCATCTAGAAAATAAACTGAGGATTAGTCGATAAGTGTGGATCCTGCTCTAAGTAGGAATTAGTGACAATCATACTGAATTTATTTCATAGGATTCAGGAGGTCAGGGAGAGAAAAGTTTAACACATACAGTAACACACAGCGTTCAAAAGGGTTCAGAAACCATCCAACTAAAGAGTTACATCATCTAGTTATCAATTGTAATGGACTGCCAAGGGATGTCTGTGTATTTGTACATACAGTATGCAAGTGTGAATGTGTGTGTGTGTGCGCTTTTGCTCTGTGTGTGGGCCTGCATGAGTGTAGGCATGAATGTTTATGACATAACTGAAAAAGGGAATACTTGCTTCCCCAAAGACATCTGCTGAAAAGATGAAACGCAAGACTTCAAAACAATGAGGGAATAATTCATGTTCCTTTCTCGTGTCTAACTTGTAAGCTTTTACACACTGAATTCCCACAGATCTCCAACAAGTTCAGAACTGCAGATCACACACTTTTCAAAGCGTCTGGTGACACTTCCAGCAATATGGTGGGAAACTGGGAAAGCCAGCAGCTGTGGACAAATGGTGAGCATTTTGTCAATTTGATATATTAAAAAAGAGGAAGAAATTATATATTTATTTATAAATATTAAAAAAAAAAATATATATATATATATATATATATATATATGTATTTATAAATATTTTAAAAAAAAAATATATATATATATATATATGTATTTATAAATATTAAAATGTATATATATATATATATATATATATATATATATATATATATATATATATATATATATATATATAGCTTGATTTAAATTACATACTAAAGGCAGACTACTACTAAACACATCTTTTTCTGAGGCGACATTGACCCTTATAAATTGAGACTATGTATTATCCTCCTCTCGCTGGTTTCACAGCTGCAAGAAGCCTGACATTTCTTGTTAATCTAGAGCGTAGTGACATTTTATTAACCCCTGTTAATGTGACTAAATGCCTCTCTGACTATCTCTGGTGTGAATAAATGGAATTTTAACATATCTTCGGTGTATTCATACCTGAAATTGTTGGGGTTTAGTATTTTTCTGAATAAGATGTCATCATCCAAAAAGCTGTGTGTGAATGCAGGTGGAAAGAAGGACAGTATGCAGCATTCACTTAAGTGATCTCTGTCTGTTTTCTCAATTAGTTAAGAAAGAAAAACAAATATTTTTTTCCTCTGCAGCGCTGTCATTCAGCAGCTCTCATGTCTGGTCTGTGTTGCAGACCTTAAGGGGCGTCACAAGATGCAATTACCCTGAAAGAGGCTGGAAAACAAAGCGAATTATATAACCTTATGTTGGAGTCAGTATCCACATGTACAGTATGTATCCTCTGGTCAGGAAGAGATTTGGGATTTTACACATTTTTTACACATAAATGAAATACCAGAAAAAAAAAGTACAGCCCATAACACCCCATTTGAGCCATTGCTTAATACATTTCCATTTAATTATGCTGGGTGCTACCTGAAAGCCCATCAAGAACCTTTTAGGAACCTTATTTCTACTCAGCTCTTTCATAGATTATTGCACTTTGACAAGATCTCTCAGGCAGCTGTACTGTGCTATCAGATTGTGAGGCCTGTCATCAGTGCATGAAGAATTCCCGGTGGAGAAATGCAGAGTAAAATGTAGAGAAGGCTCGGTGATATTTGTGATGCATGACTGATATTTAATTGTTTAATTATTTTGAACAGTAGTGGTGGGCAGTGAGTGTTTCTCCTTTAACACATGAATATAAAATTGTAAATGATACGTAAACAAAAGCATGCACTCCCACACACAGACTGAGTGGTGTTGCACATGAACACACCAAAACACACACACACACACACACACACACACACACACACACACACACACACACACACACACACACACACACACACACACACACACACACACACACACACACACACACACACACACACACACACACACACACACACACACACACACACACACACACACTCCTAGAGGAGAGGAGAAGAAACACTAAATAGTTCGGTGAGCTGTGACTCACCCTTATGTTTTTCTTGGTTCAGCCCACACATGTTTTTCTATGAGCTCTATCTGCTCTGCTCTGCTTTTTACTGTTGGCTGCAGATAATGTGGATCTATAGATATATAAACATCCTATAGACTTCTGACATCAGACTGGTGCCAAAAATAAATCCCCCATTCAAAATTAGACGTGATACACATCTGAAATGCATGCACTTCTGAAACAGGCTCTGCCTCAAAATTTGGATGGATTTTCTTGCTGCTTGGGAAAACAGAGTCCACCAACACCTGAGATTTTTTTTTTATTAAGTAACTGCAATGAGAATAAGGATGGGCAATATAGAAATGACCCTAATGATGATATTGCTTTAAGAAAAACAAAAACATACAGAATTATCGTCCAAAAAAAAGAAGCTGAAGAGAGCTATATTTATATCTATGGAATGGGGACACATATGTTGCAATACCCAGGCAGGAGGGGCTGAGGGAATTGATCGCCGCATCATTTACACTTGTTGACTTATCTCTACTTTTTTCATGCACGCATGTTGGCACAAAAATTAAGCAGGCTCACAAGTTTTATTAAAAACAATCACTGCTGGCTCTGCATGGGAACGGACCTTGTGTGTGCGTAATGCGTCTCTAAAAGCCTGTCAGTCAAGCGAGGGGTGAAGCAGCCGGTGAGAACATCCTCCATGCTGTGCAGCCCGTGCACCAGTCAGTCACCCACACCAGGATCCAGTCCCAGGCGATGGATTGCTGCAGCACATTGGAACGTCGTACGCCACCGTAGACTCACCATGAGTCCAGCCCGAGTCCAACCCGGACAGCTGAGGCAGCAAGACCCGAGGATGTACAAGCAGTGCGGGGCTCTGCTTCTGCTTAATGCCGCCAGTAGTTAATCGATCGTGGATGCCGTCGTTCTCTCAGACGATTAATAAAAATAAGAAATGATAAAATAGGTCTCCAAAATTTGCCTATTTGAGTTATTTACATGGGCAGCCCGCCCAAGTAAAGTTTATGTTTGGGAAATACTGGGTGAAGCAACAGGCGTTGCATAATTGAATATCGTTCTGTTATCGTGGACAAACGAGGAGCATTATCGTGGCAGAAGCTCAACAAGACATTTAAAAACTGGTCATATCTCTGGTCTGTGTAGCAGGTAGAAATCAGTCAGAGGACAAAGTGGATATCAGTTAGCTGCAGGTCAGGAGAGGTCAGCCATACCAGTCCTGAACAAAAAAGAAAATGACTTAGCTTCGACTTGTCAGTGTGACGACCCACTCCCTGACAGGACTGTCAAGAACACATCAACTGAGGTCAGTGTTTTTCAGGCCATCCGCATTTTAACGCTGATCTAGGATTACTACCTACACTTTTTATTGTCTTTGATGGTCGGTGAGCTTTTCATTTTACTGACATAAAATGATGGTAAAGGCACTAAAAGTAAAAAGTAGGTAAAACACTACATTTTAAAATCTATCCAATGGAAATAGTACGGCTGTACCGGATAGTTTGACACTTTATTCCTAACGTTGCTATTCAAACTCTTTCTGCATGTCTATTCAATGTGTTTAAAGCAGATATCTATGCACAGTTGCAGATGAAGATTAGGCTACAGTAATATTATTAATTTAGTATTATACTATTTGTATAATTAGATTTTTGTGGGGGCTGCGTAGGATTGTTTCTGACTCGAGTGATCCATACATTTCTAATAACTCCAGAGCGTTGTTAAGTCCAAAAGTCTTTAATATATAGATGAAATCATTTCCCAAATTAAACATGTTTTTATCTAACAAAATATACTACTTCATATTAGTTGGAGTTTAGCAATTTGTTTCAGGGTGATGACGACAGACATTTGAAGCTTCATTCGAAAACCTCAATAAATGACATTAGTGCAGCCCTACAGGGTTGGAGAAAAAGTGGGCAATCCTTTTTTTTCCTGATCTCTGACCTTCATTACAAACATTAAGTAACACAAATTCCATGAATACGCTTCTCTTTTGTGATATTAAATCCTTTATGAACCATCAAACTTTTAAACAACTGTGTTAGTTTAAAAACAGCCGTCTGCTGAAGTGCCCTGGAGCAAGAAACTGACTGTAACTGACGCTGACAAAAGAAATCTGTCTATTATCACACAAGCATTTGAGACACAATCTTAACATACTCAAAGAAATCTATCATACCGTATACTGCCCCTAAAGCCTGAGCTAATGGAGGCATTAACTGTTGCCATGCAGGTATCCTTGACCCTCTGCCCTACACTGTAACACTGAATACAAGCAGCCAGCTCGTGTACAATGCCAAGCACTTGATCAACAATATGCTAGTTGTTTATGGTCCCGTACATGGATTTATATTTACTCTTTCTTCCCTTGAAAAGAGAGGTCAACATCAAGCGCAAAGATAAGGGAGGTGATCCTGAATGTCAGAACTGGAGTCAAGGCAGATAAATCGAAACAATCAAACGGTTAATAACAGTTGAAAAATATTGTGGTTGTGCAAAATTCTTTCACAATGATATTCAAAACTGTCAACAGAGCATGTTCAATACAAAACTTTTCTCATCATTTACACTTGTGTAAAAAAGCATATCTCCTCAAATGAAAGAGTCTCATTTGGTAGCCATGATTAGAGAGTTATTTCTGCACTGAACATCTGCTGCTTTCCACCTCTCTCATCTAATCTCAAAATAAGCACTGGATGAAGATGGGGATTTTCCCTTAAGGGTTGCCACACTTTACTTTAGCTTTGACTAAGAGCATGGCTTGCCTGAAATTAAGCAGATTATATAATTATATAAACATAAGTTTCATGGTTTTGAAAGGTTGTTGGTCAAGCCTAGACAATTAGCAACTCTACATGATTAAGAATTGTAGAAGATATGTTGTTGCAGTAAGACAGTTTTGTTAAGGGATTGATAAAATATAAATTAGTTGCAACATAAATATATGTATAAACTAATATAAATACAGTACATTACCGTGTTTCAGAAAGATCCACCATTACCTAGTTCCAGTTTGTCAAATGAGGAATTACTCTCTTTTTAAACTTGACATTTGAGACTAAAAAATAAATCAATTACTAAAAGAAAAACAATCTGTAGAAAATTCAAAAATATAAATATTTAGTTGCAGCACTAGTTGACACGTAAGTGTTAGCATAAAGCATAGGAGCATCTTTTTTTCTACTCCATAAACGGGTTGACCAACAGGCTAATCTTCCAAAAACCTGGAGTACTTCACTTAGAGAAAGAGAGAGAGAGAGAGAGAGGGGGAGAGTTTGGCAGCTAGCTGGCAGACATGGCGGGTTGAGTGTGTGTTGATGCTGCTGCCAAAGCTCCCACTGAGTGTCTCTCTTCTTCCATACAAAGAGCCTTTCCCACATTCTTTCTCTCACACACAAACGCACACGGAGCATTACGTCAATCAGTAAATCTGACAAGCGAGGACTGTCTGTCTGTCTGTCTGTCTGTCTGTCTGTCTGTCTGTCTGTCTGTCTGTCTGTCTGTCTGTCTGTCTGTCTGTCTGTGTGTGTGTGTGTGTGTGTGCGCACGCTCAGGCTGACTAAGTATCTTTGAAGGAATCAGGATTAGGTTGTATTACTGACACACAAGGCTTATGTAAAGCTGACCTACAGTATGTGGCACCACAGGAGTGTGAACTGGCCTGCTGCAGCGCTACCTGAACTCGCCGGCACCTCTGCCTGGACTGCTCACTCTGATAGTAGACTGTAGTGAAGACAATGAAAATAATATACCCGGTGAATGTTTCCTTTAGATACATATCCAAGAAATGTAGAAGTCATATTTTACAGTTTTGCCATTTTCAATTCTCCCAACATTTTACACATAATGTAAATGTATTTGCTCAGATAGGAATGCTGTGACACAGCATTACTGTAGAACAGTCATTGAGTCCATTAGGGCAAGCAACACATGTGGTCTGACAACAAATCCTCAGTTTAATCTAATCAACCAAAGGATTTTATCATGAGCTGAAAACAGGTGAACATAACATTACCCAAACTACCCACTGTCGATGTCCACTAGAGCTTCGGTGCAGTATACAATTATAAATAAAACACCTTCTCTTTGAATGTTTATATTTCCCATTTCTCAGCAATGCAGTATGTGAGTAAAATGTTATCATAACTGAATGAATGCCAAAACTGTCGCACTCTGTGCCTTAATCTCCTTTCTTTCTGATTTTTCTGCAACTGTGTGGGAGCCAGCCAGTCTCCCCTGCAGGTGGTCGAAAACGCTGCCACCAGGCTCCTAACTGGCACCAAGAAGAGAGTCAATTACATTGCCAGTACGAGCGTCCCTTAACTGGTTACCACTCAAATAAACAATTGGTTTCCAGGCTCTGTTTTAGAAGCACTGTCTTATCTTTTCCCTAACTGAGTTCCTCTGACATTTTTCCACTTCCAGGTTCCCTCACTCTTGCTAGTTATAAGCCAATGCAGATTTTCCGTACTGAGACTGCAGAATAGTTTAACCCTCACAATTAGGTCTTCCCTTCTATTAACAGTTTTAAATCCCCTCTTTCCATCCATCTTTTAGGCTTACGGTGAATAAGTTGTGGTGTTTTTTTAGCTTAATGATAATTGTTAATATTTGTGTGTAAATCCATACTTCCAGAACAAATGAGATTTACTATCAAGCAAAGAGCACTCGTAATTAAACTAAACCCCCAGACTATGACAGGTACTCATCTCATGCTTAATTTATTCACAAGGAATTACACATCTGCATACATCCACACCACCATTGTACACGTTGAGTTCATTTGGCATGCACGCACGCGTATAGACCATCGCTCATGCATTACCTTGATATCTGGCTTTCAGCTGATTTATCCGCATCTGATGAATATTAACTTAGTATCAAATCAGCTTGTAATTTTCACTATGCTCTGTAACAAGGAGTTCCAGAATGATGTTCTGGTACTTTCTGGTAGAGAACAAGCACGTCATTGTAAAGACTGGCAAGCACCTCCCATCTCAGAGGTCCACTTCTCCTCTAAGCCCTTACCAAAACACTAACACAATTGGTAAACTCAGCCTGCCTACCGTGTCACTTACACTGAATTTCATAAAATCTATATAGTATTATATATATATATATATATATATATATATATATATATATATATATATATATATATATATCTGTATAAGTAGATCACATACAAAATCACGTAAGAAGACAAAGCAGATACATTTCACAACAATCTATAGGTGCCAACTGTGACAAATCTCTCAAAATGTTTGCCGGTAGCCTCTGCTCTGTCCTTCCTTATAGTCAAGCTAGAAGCATGCAATAGACAAAGAATCACGTCAGTATATAGCTGAATCTGCTCCTGCACATAACACTTACAGCAGGCAAAAAGCAGACCTTGGTGGAAAGATAGATACCAATGGACGAACAGCCAGGAGTATGATCCCACTACCTCGGCGAGGAGGAGCTCCGAGCTGCTTGCCTGACCATTCATGAATCAATGCACTTCAGCTGCATCCTGAATGCATCAGGCATTTAAATGCATCTGCACACAGTGTGGGCAATTGGACATGACAGAGGGAAATCAATAGTCAGCCCCTTTATGTAAATGTAATTGAACTGAAGCCTACATGCACTGAATAACACATATCATGTTGAAGCTTGCTATTTAATATCCATTCAGTATGGGGTAAAAGAGCTCTGAGGTGTAACAGCCCAGACTGCTTTAGCTGCATTTGCTGTGCTGAGTGTATGATGAAGCAGGGGTTCAATGAAGAGATCACATCTTTATGTAACCAGCTTTACTTGATTTCAGATGGAATCAAAATCACCTCAACATCATAATACAGCAGCTAAAAAACGGATTATTTAACCGTATAGAAGGGTAAAGATGACAATAGCAGACATGCACATAATGAGCTTTAAATCCTGTGATCAATCAGAGCAGCACCAGCCAATATGACTCAGCACCTGCATTTGCATCCCTCTTTCTCTGTCTCTCTCATTAGGCAGCGTTGCTCGGATTAGAAATAACGATTACATTCCTAAAGGGACATATTCCCAACTAATTTTTCACAGTGACCTCATGTTATAGCTTGTATAATGTGTTATAGGCGTACCACAGCTTGGTAGTCGTGCACTGCCACCGCAGTAAGGCAAGTTCCCGCAGTGACCGCAATAGGTAAAGCTTCTATGTAGCACAATGCAGATATTAACCTTTCAACCAAACAAGCATTTTAGTGCGTAAATAGACCGATAAAAGATAAGGCAATCAATACGTCTTACCTATGTAGGAGATTCCTAGATCTGTTGCTGTGATTTCATATTAGACTAAATTCCGCAACATTGCTTATCCAGACCTGGCTTTACAAATATATGACAGAACAGACTCATAAGAACCAGGACCCAGTTATCCTGTAGACAAACAATGCGTCCTTTCTCCAGCCACACAGAGAGGGGCACCTCATCAGTTCAGCTTCAATGCTTGCTGAAATTGTCATTCACTGTCGGGTGTAAAAGCTCCATCTGATCGCCAATATCACCTTTTTTTGTATCGGGTCATTGCTATTCACACATACACTATTGTATTATCAAGCTGTTATTAAAAATAAAGAAGTGATTTTTTTTACCTGTTAGGCGCAGTGTCTTTCAGTGAAACACCGGCTCTCTCGGACACAGAGGCTCCACAGCCTACATTTACCGTAATGACCGTACTAGTCACACAGTTACATTATTACTGTGCACTAGTAATTACGGTATTGAGCTCTCCCCGTTTTCTAGATATTAGAGACAGAACATGCATGTTAACAAATGTATGTTGTGAACAATTCAACCAGGAAACAAAAACTGTGTACACTAATTTTAACTGGGATAGAATTAAATGCTTTAGAAATATAAATGTAACTCACGTATTACTCACCTCGGCAGCAGAGACAGCTAGCTAACGTCGTGGCAAAATCTGTGAAATACAATGATACAAATGTGCAGTCCTGTTTAGCTTCTTGCTGGTCATTACAAGAGAAACATGCTGTTTGAATGGATGCAAAACGCTTTTTTTGCGATAAAAACGTATAACGTTATGCAGATAACGTTAGTTAGCATGGGTACGTTAGCATACACATTTTAGCTGGATAAGGTCCCTCCGCGACGCATTTTCTTTTGTAAAAAAAATTTTTTGGCTCAGTTTCATTGGAACTACTTTCTAACAAAGAAATAGTCCCGATAATGTGGACATTCTGATTTGATCAGATATCATTACAGTGAGATTGAGATCAATATATTGTTGCTTTAAATTGTAGAGGTGGAGCTCGTGCATGGACAGATTTTAAAATCCCAGTCTTCCAGTAAAATTAATTAACAGTATACAATAAGTTATATTACAGTAATGTTGTAGTATGGCAATATTATATATATTATATTGTTACATTACATTGTATCCGACCTACTGCATCCAATGTTGCGTTGTTCTCCGACATGTAAGAGCACCCTCCTGAGTGCAACTGCTGTAGTTACAACCATGTAGAAATACAATGTAACAAAGTGCTGCTCTTCATAGTTGTGTCCATGTTTACACAATTGTGTGTTTGGCAAATTTGCAGGGATACTAATTTACCAACTATTTATCACCAGTTTATTCTGTCATTTACAGTTCAATTAAAAGATGCTTGAGGGATTCTGTTTTAATGTTAACTAAAACCTCTAAGGAGCCCCCATGTGGCCACCAGAAGCTGGTTTTGCTTGCCAGCTGTCAGGATCAGACAGATGAGCTGGATCTCCAACAGGAGAGGTGAGACAGCCTTTTTGTATTTGTATAAGGGGGGGATGAGGCTGTAAATATGCTGCTTTCCAAGATACATATTTGCCTCAGCAGACATCTGCAGCCATTGAAATTGAAAACTCAATTAACAGCTAAATTGTATTTACCCCCACCAACCTAGAATAAGATCATTAATATCTCTAAATAAATTGCATGTGATTTAGTTTCTAATTCTGGGCAAACTGTCTCTCATCCCTGGTATAAAGCAACTAGCACACATACATGAAAATGAGAGGGATGACCTTGACCACCATCTGCCTCTTGGTAGCTGTGAAGGACATTATAAGAGGGGGTTATGCATATGGGTTCAAAGTACGAGCTGTTGCACTGGGACTATGGCCCTAACAAGCGGGGACCTCCATTAATATTAATCATCCGATCCCTGAAATGACCTCCCATTAGTTTGACCTTCCAGTACTAGCTCATATCAATGACCTCTTGGATAAGTACACTTGGCAGAAGTTGCAGACATGTCATACGTGACTGAAATAAAAACTATATAGGTTGTGATGCTTCACTTAATGTGTCCATTTTTAGATTTGCTTCATGACTTAAGGCAAATTAAAAAATAGTATCAAATGTTATGGATCTAGATTTTCTATGTCATGTCCTGTGCTCATACATGCATGCTAAAATAATTTTCCTCTTTTTCATTCTTACATTTCTGCATTAAGCTGAAATTCTCAACGTTCACTGGCTGCGAGATGTAGCATGGCTTTGTGAGGCTAGATGAAACCTTTTCTGTCCTGAATTTGAATTTGGAACAAATTCTTGTGCCGAAATTCAACTTCTCATCTGATACACAAAGGTTGGTGTGTGATCCTTCATGCAGGGGCCTAAAACACAACAGTCGGAGTCAAGAGCAGCAACAAGGATGTGATCCCCCCCACTAACTTTAACACTCTTGTCTCGGTGTTAGTTACTATTTAAATCAGCCATCTGAAAACTCTTGAAAATGTACGGGGCAAAGTATGACAACCACCACGATGTTTACTAAAGTTAGTGTTTAATAATACCTTTCAAAAAAAGATATACATGAAAAAACATGAAATAAAAAAGCACTTCTTAATAAAGTAAAAGTTACATAAATATATGCATGTACTAAAGTCTTCCTATAGCGACTTTTTAAGACAACGGTGAATGAATAAATATTAAGTGACAACTACAAACAGTATACAAACCTGAGACTACAGTTGGGTTGTGCCGGTACATATTTATTTACATAAAGTACCTCTTGTACATTAAAATCTGAAAGTGTAGCAGAAGCTACAGGAATCAATTTAAACTATTGTGGCACATGCTACAATACTCACAAAATAAAATTACAAAACACTTTTGCTTTAAGGTATTAAGTAAACAACATCAAATCTGGAATGTATTAAGTATCCCAATCAAGGTTACCACGGCACATGTTCTCTTCATGGTCCCAGACGTGAGGAGATCTGGAGAGCAAATAAAACAGTTGTGAATTCATTAAATACACTAATTAACCGTTTGACTGTCATAACCACTCCTATATGATGACTCTCAATGTTTGATTGAGACCCATTGACTGACGATATGAACCTTCCAATCTTTCTTACCGATATAACTTCCTAAATGACCTAAAATTCCTCTAAACAACTAATGAATTAGGCATTTGTTAATGACTACTGCATCAATCAATCAATTATCAGATGTGTGTTGTGAAAAATTAAACCAGAAACCCATTAATAAATTAATAAACCATTTGTGCTATGAATTATTTATTGGGTAGATGAATGAATGCACAGATAATTTAATAATTTAATGAATGACTAACACAATGATTTACTATACTGAAGGCACACATGACTAAATGACTACTTTTGTAAATTGTCTTATTAATAAATGCCTTATATCCGACTTATTTAATGACTTATAAATTATTTAGTAAAAACTTGTCAAATGAATGGCCAACTTTAAAATGTGTTAATAACAAATAAAGTAAAACATTTAGCAAAAAGCTCTGGCACACACAAACAATCTTAGTAAGCGCTTCATATTAACAAACTTTCAAACAGAGAATTCACTGTATTTCCGTACATACATGTAAAAGTAAGGCACTGCTCTCTCAGCTGCTCTGGGTTTGTCCATCAGATGGCAGTGTAGCACCAGAGCACGGAGCTTGGGAGAGATGGGCGTTGGAGTTCTTTGATGTGGAGGGGGCAGAGCTACACTCTGACCACCCTGGTGGGACTTCTTCTAGGTTATCAGAGAGCAGGGCGTCTTCCTCGTCCTCTCCTAAAGGAAACACTCGTGGCTCCCAGGGTGTCTGAGGCTGCCGGAAGAAAGAGGTCATATAATGGAATTGAGCTACAATTATGCACATATTATACATATCTGTAAATCTAATATATTTGACAAGATGTCATGGTTTAGATTAGAATCTAGTAGTATGTGTTATATGCATCACTTACTATGAACACGAACACAAGGATAAAAATATAGCACATTTATCAATAAATCGATAATGTACTGAGCCTTACATATGCTTTAAAATTCAAAACTACATAAAGACTGTTCTCCATATGTTACATTTTAAAATAATGTCCAAAACCCTGATAATCGCTCTTCCAATATCAGTCCCTTCATTAGATTTAGTCTTTGAAGACTGTATCACGGAGGTGCACGGCTCTGATGCCTGTTGCTTTAATCAAGGTTTGCTGGAGTGCATAAGAAATGTAACACAGTTAAGTAGGGGATATTTGTGGTGTGGGGATGGTTGATTTGGACAGTCTGGTTTAGTAGCAACTCATTCCTTGTCCAATCAAAGCGAAGTGGTGCAAAGCACTGCAATCAGAATATAATCAACTGGAGCAGAGTGGAGATAAGTATCTGTGTAGGCTCTCAAGGATGTATCCAGGCTTTATAATCCAAACAATATGACTGGGGAAGAGTATTGATTTGTCTGCAACACATTTTTTCCAATCTATACTCTTCCTCCCTCATCTGAAGCACAAATAACGGACCTATATTTGACTGGAATGTTACAAAAAATATCCTTTCAGCAACATTTAGGGATAAAATGATAACCATTAGACATGGGTTTAGTTTCATTATCTTTGTATTTTAAATGTGTTCTGTTTTTATTGTAAAGTACTTTGTAACCGAGTTTTGAAAGGTGCTATGTAAATAAAGTGTATTATTATTATTACATATTATTATGATTTGGCCCTTATGTTGGAGACATGGCATCATGATCTAGCCAATAGAAAATAGCTGCGTATGACTCCCTCTTATGGCACCTGAATCATTATACTTCGGGGTTTCAGCTGTGGTGCTTTTGATCTTACCAGCCACTCCTCTGAGCTTTGCTGTTCATCAGTATCCAGCAGCTGAGCACAACTCAATTCCACAGAGCTCTCCTCTCCTGACGTGCACATCCCGCCCCCACTGCCTGACAACCTGCTGCCAGATCTGGAGTGAAAAAACAAGCATACCCCATGAAACCTCACTAAGAAATGACTCAACATTCCCCTTTCACACAGGCTATATTTAGATCTCAGAGATGAGCAAACCAAGTCTGCAATGGTTGCAACTGCACAGTCAGCATAGAGTTCAGGATTTCCTCTAATTCATCTTCTGATAAAAGCATGAAGAGCACGTATTTTTGTACGTGGGTGTGTGTGTTTGTACCTTTTAGGACGTCTGCAGCATTTTCTTTTTCCCAATGATGGCCAGCGCAACTTCTCTCTTTGCTCTAAATCCAGGTGAGTCTGGGCAACAACTTTGTAAGTGATATCCTCCACCTGAAACACACACACACACACACACACAGGAATAAAGATGATATTTTCTTCACAAATCGTCAATAAGCAGATCATGTCCAAAGGGACGAGACACTACCTGCCCCTCCTCATTGTCCTCCTCCTTCTCTGCCTCACTGTTCATCAGAGATAAGGTGTCAACCACCCGCCAACTGCAAAGAAAGACAGACTTTTTAATTACAGCCATATTAGTATGCATCAGATGAAATTCCCGGAAATTGTGAAAATGAATCGCAAGACCTAATATATCAACCACTAATTTTGAAAAAAACGTAATTAATAAATAAGGTTATGGAGAGACATGATGAAGACATTATTAAAATGAAAACCCGCAGCAAATGTGCAGTTAGTCTGACCACTAGTTTTCAAGTTGTCATGGGCCAAAATACAAAACGGTGGAAAAAAAGAATACTATATATTAAGATGCTGCTCACTTAGTACTTCATTGTTTCTCACTACTAAGAGGAAATCATAGCTACTTCTCAAGAGGTAGCTTGAAAGACTTCATATCTTTTCGATTCAATAGCCTAATGGGCAAACATCACATTTCTCTACAGCCCAGCAGTACAGTGGAATAATCTGAATATGTCGCAGAGCACCTTTAAAGTGTCCTCAGAGAAATGGTTACAAAGTATCATGAAACATAACATTTTAATTTTAATGTATTCATTTTGTACCACCAAGATAATAAGCCTGCTATTTATTCATATGTTGATTATATTGTCATGAGGTGTGTTAAGTGTTAGAGGACAACCATAGAAATAAACCTTCGGGGCTTTATTGTGTTTGCATCCTCGGCCATTTAAGTTATAACTACAGTGTAATATGTGTTTTTTTAATCATCAAATTAAATCAACCAACCAGGACCTTAATCATTCTAAACAGCTCCTTTAGAGGCAGTTTTGTTTCATACCTGGGTGTCAGGATGTCTTTATACTGCAGCTTTTCCACTTTAGCCAGAGACATGGGGATGACAATGTTGTTGATGTTGTACACACTCTCTCCCTGGCGTTTGCGAACAAAGCCCTAAAAGGAAACATGGTGTGACAGTTCACACCAATGATTCAGAAATGCTCACACATTCTAAGTCATTCTACATCACCAGATGGTTGTGATACAGGTTTTCTGTAGCTTTTCTGTATTTAACTCAAGTGGTGCTTTTGAATTTATCTTGTTAAATGTGTTTTTACTGGTCTACTTCTAATCTTGACCCAGTTTTAGACTCAAGGGTAATTCAGGATTGGTTTGGGCAATACTGTATGTAAATAGAGGTTATCACGAGTATACAGTGTTCAAAAATGCGTGTGCATTACCTGTGAGGCCTGCTTGTGTGACACCTGTGTGTAGCTCGCCTCCATAACTTCATCTGAACTGTCCTGGGTCACAGAGCTGGTACAGGACATCTTCCTCATCTGAGTATAACACACATGCATATCAAACGAGTGTATAGCTGCAACAGACACTACATCATAAACAAGACCTTTATTATAAAAAAAAGGGTTGTTTATATATATAATCATTTATTTCAAAATGGCTGTTTAACCAATGCTGCTTCTCTGGACCAACTGATTTCCTGTAAACCTGGAATACACTGGGTGAACATATACTTATATACATACCTTCTATCAGCCTGTGGATGCGTCTTCTCTTCCTTTTCCTCTGATTGGCTCTTCTGTGTTGACTCTGAGCTGAGCCTGCCATCCTGATAGGTGACAGACCCATAACTCTGCTTACATGATGCTTTGCACGCTGCTTGTATTTGTGACCTATAATCACACACACACACACACACACACACACACACACACACACACACACACACACACACACACACACACACACACACTCTGAGTTAATGCGACAGAGCAATTCCCTTCATTCCAATCTTCCCTTCAGTTCCTCTGGGATTTTACGCCTTAGCTGAAGTGTATAAAAGCTAATCCTTAACCATTAGTCCTATTCCTTTGGCAGGTGACTTCCTCTCAGTTTTCCGTGCCTTGCTCACACCACACAAACAGTTTTATTTACAGTTATCATAGTGCAGATAACTTGCATGCCAAATGTTAGATGTTTATTCTCTTCCTTTTTGCTTAACTAGGTGAAAGAAATGCTAAAAATCAACTGTACTAAAGACACTTTTATGTTTTTAGGGTCTTGAATAGATCATTTTTATTTTGTTGTTACCTTGCTGAATAAAACACTGCCTGCCAGGGCTACCGAAGTTATAGATTTACTCACTGGAAACTGCTGCCATTTTGCAACAGAACTCTAATCGATCTCATTGGGAGAAAGGAAGGACAGAAGCAGAGGTAATGAAGGAACAAGAGAAAGGAATAAATGGATTGATGCCTGGGATCAATTCAAAACACACGTACACTGTGCAAACATCTACCATAGTTAACTATTAATTCCTTTACGTCATTAGTTAGTATTCTCCATCTCCTGCCTTCTTTGACTGTTTTTGTAATCTCATTCTACTTTAGCTACGATCAGCTATGACAAGAGGTTTGTTGCCATGTGCCAGGCTATTATTTTAGGTGATGTTTGCTTGACAGACCGTCTTGTTTTTCAGCTATTGACAATGAAGAATAAGATCATTCAAGCTGACAGGAAATCGACAGAGTGGTGGGTGAGTGACCTCTTCAATCCATTCCAACCAGCTTCCTTTGTGTCTCCTCCTATTTTCTGTCCCTACTTCTACTACATCACTGTTTTTCCACCTCACCTTTGTTTTTAACACAAAAATAAATAAAAAAAGTCCATCTAAAATGTTTAATTAACCTTATCTGGATAAACAGGGAACATTCTTGAATCAACCAATCATTGGTTGTTTTGTATAGTCAATCTACATTGTGGACAACCATGAGAGCTAAAGCTTCTTAAAGCCCTAAAAAGCAGAGCTGCCAGAGGCATGTAAGTGCGGAGGCAAATAATCGTTCATTAGCTTCAGACTTATATACAAAGACATGTATTGACACAGGTGAAATGCCAAATGATTACGGCTCAGTTGGAAGCCTCATACAGACCCAGTAGGATGTCTGACATGCTAGCAACAACTTATGATGCCACACAGCAAGATAAAAAGCAGACACAGCAGCCATTGTATTCACAGTGATATTGTTTCCATTCACTACAACCAAATGGGAGAATTGTCCTAAACAAGACAAATTTACTTTATAGTATATAGAGAATTATGTCGTTTGTAGTTTATTATTATTATAGTTATTTATAATGGGTTGTTTAGAAACAACGTCAACTTAAAAAAGTCATTAAAATTGATCTATTTGTTAATAAAACAATATTCTATTCTATTTTGGTCAAGTTTTATTCCAAATTATATATGTTTAAAATAACTTTAAATGGAAAAATAGATACCAATAATTTAAATAAAATGTATAACTTTTAAGGCTGCAACTAACGATTTTTAAAAATGTATTATTGATTAATTTGCAGATTTTTTTCTAGATTAATCGATTAATTGTTTGGTCTATAAAATGTCATAAAATAGTGAAAATATGTCCATCCCGGTGTCTAAAAGTTCAAGGTGATGTCCAAAACCCAAATATATTCAGTTTAATATGATATAAAGAAAAACAGGAAATCTCCACATTGGAGAAGTTGAAAACTGCATCTTCTGCCATTTTTGCATAAAAAAATGACTTTTAATGATTAATCAGTTCAAAATAGTTGCCGAATATTTTTTGTGTAGATCAACTAATCGATTAGTCAACTAATCGTTGCAGCTCTAATAGCATTATTCCGTGCTACTCCTTATCAAATTAGGACCAAAGCGCCGGTATCAGTAATGTAGCTACAGTAATTCTAATAAAAGGCACCTTTGAAATGTTTTGACTGTGAAGCTGCAGCAGGTAGTGTTGACTTTGCATTAACATTAAATTACCATCAACTTCAAAAACACACTTCAGTGCAGCTCCAGCACAGCAAAGAAAAGTGGATCAAAAGCTAGCGAGACTCCTATCTGTGAGATGAATAACAAGAAGAAAAAGAATGCAGGCACAGTCTTTTAAATAGCACCTCTGCCTTCCTGTTATCTTACTCATCAGTTGACTATGACGTCAACACAGCGAGTTACAGTCTTGCTCACAAGCAGCAACTAAACATGTATGATAAAGTTCAGTGAAGTACATGTAGAGCAAAAGAGAGTAGACAAAGCATCACATAAGAGAACAATATAGGATATGTAATCAATACTGCAGTAGGGCAGGATCTTACTGTTGTGCAGTGGTGTGGAGCTGTGTCTGTTGTTGAGCACTAGACTGGATGGTTGGACATTTGTAATCAAAGGCCTTAAGGACCATTCTTCTCTGGCCAGGACCCTCTTTAGGTTGTGGGAAGGAGGAGTTTCTTTAGGAAGAAGACACAATTTGTATGCGGTTAAAACATTTTTCTGATCAATTACTCAGCACATCTCTAAATGCAAGCATGCAATCAAGGGCATCACATACCGGAAGTGTATGACACAAATCAAAGCACCCACATCCATTGTTTTTCTATGCAAGCCCACATACTGGCAGCATCTTGATGTATAACAACACATCAGGATACGTCACTGTTCTAGTCCATGTGCCTAGCCATCACTACTTCTGTGTTCCACGTCCGGTGTGCAGACGTCAACTGGCATATGACCCAACATGGTGTGTGTTGAACCTCAGAGTAAGTTTACCAAGTCAAATATGATTCTTTTGAACTACACCTTTCAGCAAACAGCAGATGAATCGACATTACCACTAAAAGGTACTTAGCATACTCAAGTGTCCTTTCCTACTTGTTAAAGATTGTTGAAGCCTTTTCACACTAGCCAATGTTATGGAGTTGTGTTAATGTTTCTCCTACCAAATGAAAGAGACAACACAGGGTGAGGTGTGGAGCTGAGGGTCCTGGAGGACAGGGCACTGCTGGAGCTGCAGTCCGGATCAGAGCACAGGACTACAGGATCACAGGATGACCAACATGAACAGGAAGATGATGAGAGAGAAGAGGAGAAGGTAGACGTGGACTTCCCCGAGTCCTGAAGCACAAGAAAGAGACAAGACAAGACAAGAGAGAAAATTATTTTTCAGAAGTCACTAAACGAGAGCATAGTTAACAAGTGTATAACTCAGGGCAGAGAGTTTTTTTAACTACAGTATTAACTTGGCTTTCTCTTTGTGCTTTGTTAGAGTATGAGTAATAAGGAATTTAAGACAGCTGCCCTCTGAGTGCACTGATTAAAGTAATTAAGTTGTTAAAGGACTTTCTTTGTCATCTGGTAATAATACAATGGTGGTGGCTTGGTGCCGCTTCTTTATATAATAGCTACAATCACTCTGGGCTCTATGCTTAGAACAGTAGTGTTCAGCAGGATGTTGAAACTCCACGGTAAACTACAATGATATGTTAACATTTTAAGATGTTGGACTAGTACATGAGAAGTGAAACTTTTATCTGGTGTATATTTGTATGTGAACTAAGAGAAGAGCTAGTTAGGGACTAGAAAATGAAGCCCACCATCTCAGTCACAACAATATTAATGTTGGAACGAGTCATAAAGTATTGATTAGTACAGCTTTAAATAATGATATCACAAAAACACTAAAAAACTAAACTGAAATCAATAAGCATTGCGTATGTGATATTGTATTTAGTTGTACAATAATACTGTACGAGTTCATTGCCAACCACTTCACACTTGACTTGGCAAGAACATAGTAATGTCCACTGGCTAAATAAAGAATAGAGCTTTAAAATAACCACATTCACTATTTTTTTTGAAGCAAATCCAAGAGATATTATTGCTTAATTAAAAGCAGGTGTTCGGCTTTAAACATTAATTCCAGTTTAATTTGAGGAACTATTTTAGTGATATTGCATTCGGACACTGAAGCCTGACTAAGAGCACCGGCTTTGAAGCTGCATTTGACATGAATACGTGAATCATTTCAATGAAATAAACGAATGAATTAATGTGTTTTACAACTTCTGCACATTGACACACTTTCATCAACTCATCAGCATTGAATATAAAACCCAAAGTGAGCCTACAAATTGGGATTTATAAAAAGGTGTATTGTAATGAAGTAAATTTGGGCAGCAACACAGTAATTAGGCATCGTGCTGATGTCACGTCCTCAGAATAGAGAAGGGGAAAATGCAGATGCAATTGTATTTTAGCATCCATCCATTATCTACACTGTGCAGGGACATGGGTGGCACTAATGAATAGACACTAATGTATCCCTGTGGGGAAATAGATTTGTTTCAGAAGCACAGAGTGTTTTTAAAATAAGAATAAGCGTATGGAGTAAATAAGAAATAATACTAACTGGAAACATTGTAATTGAAACGGCAAATAATCTCACGAAATTAAGACATAGCAGCTTCAGGGATGTGTACGTGCCTAACTCTATTCTAATTATAGGAAGATAAATATTGAGAAATGTGTCCATGGTCTGCGTCATGTCACAGAGAATTTGCATGTGTGCTCTGACAGTTGCATATGGTTCATATTGACAGACTGGGAAATGGACTAGACTGCATGTGTGCCTACCTGTGCACTGCTAGGGTTGAAAGTGAACAGTTTAGGCTTGTGGTAGGTGACCAGGGGTCGGGTCCGGGCACACACGCATGACACATCAGCTTTGAAAAGCCTCCTGGTCCCCAGTCTCCTCTTAGAGCTCCCAGGCACAAAAACATCGCCTCCTTTCTGACCACTGCAGGGACGAGATCAGTAGAGGTCATGGAAAAGATATGATTCATTCTAAGATCTAAAGTACTGAAAAAGCAGGTTTTTCAATGTGTTGTTGGTTTTAGATCTTCTCTTACAATAACAACCAGAAACAAACAAAACCTTGTTACATGCATAAACAAGCAGAATGTCTTTTTTTTTTTTTTATCACGTGGCTTTTATCTTCAGAGCCAGATAGAGAGTTAAAAAGGCAGCAGGAAGGAAAGACATGAAGGGATGATTCAAGTCGTGCCAGATGGTGGGGGACCGACCAGGCTGTTTCACTGGGTTGCATTACAAACACGGAGCATGCGTTCAACCTTGATCATTTAGTTTATAGCCTAAGCCTAAACGGGACAATGGACAAACCTCTATCAGTACAAGTTTCTCCGATTTTTGTATTTTAGATTAAATGTATTTATTATGAATATATAAGTGAATATCTTATTGTAGGTGGGACAAACCTTCGCAGTGCCATGTTCAGACAGTTACAGTATTATGTTTGTGTGTGTGTGTGCATGTGTGTGCGTGTGTGTGCGTGTGTTCTCTACCTTGTGAAGGCTCTCTTGCCTTTCCTGGTGTGTGGTGGTTGTTTAGATAGCGGTGAAAAGCTGAGAGGAGGCATCAGACTGTTGACAATCTGGTTAAGTTGAGCACTCTGCAATAAAGAAATCATCCATATTACGCTTTTCACAAGTGATAAATTAAACTTTAGTGTGAAATACAATTCATCTCTTTAGTAGGAGTGAGTGAGTAAGCACTACATCCAAGAAAAGATGGACGAATCAACATAGTGTTCGACTCTCTTGCACCCTTGATAAGGTACCTCTGGGCTATTCGTATTACCAAGGTACCAAATGAAATTGTACTCAAGTATCTGCCTGATCAGGCTACACATTAATGACGTTAGTAGGCTTACACTTTTGCCTAAAAATCACAAAAATACTTTAATATCATTTTCAAATTTATGTAAAAACTAGAACAGATTCAAATGCACATCTAATTACAACTTGTAATGCCATTAAGACAGTTTGCACTTACATTAACATACGATTTTCAACATCAGCTCACCCTCTACAGCCGATTAAATACCTTTAGGCTTCATGAAGCAGCAGGAATTTCATGTGCATTCCATGTGCAGTCTCTAATTTAGCATAACACAAGATCAAGCAGCTTGCATACCTTAATTCATTTGTTTAATCTTCCCAATCTCCTGTGATTTTCTAGACAACAGACAGATTTAAAAGGATAATGTCTTGACTAAATTGTAGATGCAGTTTACTATTCCCCTTTTACATTACAGGTCATTTAGCAGAAGCTCTTATCCAAAGCAACTTACAGTGAACTAACTAGAGCAGGGGTGGCCAACCAGTCAGAGGTTAAGAGCCAAAAATGTTACTATGTTACTACAAAGAGCCACATCATACACACAGTCACAAATGCGCCCCCCCCCCCCCCCCCGTCTCTCTTTTGTTCTCAGCCTTTCTCTGTGCTCCCTCACTCTCTTCCTCCCGTCTCTCTCACACAGACAAAATTAAAATCTAAAACTTTATACACACACACACACACACACACACACACACACACACACACACACACACACACACACACACAAAGACCCTCCCTCCCAAAGACACACACACCCTCACACAGACAGACACACATAGCTCTGCTCAGACAGATATATTGTAAATGTCACACACCATAATATTGAGAGAAATTGAATTAAACCTCTCCTACCAGTATTCAGAGGCCAGTTATTATCAACAATGAACATTGTGTCTCACACACAAACTCTCAGTAAAGAAAATGTGAAAGTGTTTTATCTTCCTATGCATGTTGCTTCTTTAAATTAGTGGGACTTCTGACATTCCTGGTCTTGAACAATCCTCCTCAAATCTGGCTTGTATTCCGTTGTGGTCACTCCAAGCAATTCTTTCACATGTGTGCCAGTCAGAACAGATGGATACTTTGATTTCACGTGTTTCAGGGTAGAAAACACCGACTCACAGACGTATGTTGACCCAAACATTGATAGTAGCTTGAGCGCAGCCCGTTTGACAACCGAACAGGGTTTCAGTCGGTCTTCCTCAGAAAGTTCAATCATCTCCAACTCGGCCACCGCCTCTTGTACTAGCGCATACCTGTCAACCCTCCCGTGTTTTGACTTCTATCCCGATTTTCTCCCGTTTAAATATTTTTCCCGTAATTATCCCGTATTTTTAACCTTTCAGAAAAAAAAATAGGCCGAATTAAAAAGAGTGTAAAGTGGTCTCCGGTAGAGCAGGTGGCAGTATTATGTTTAACTTTAGCTGAAAAACGTTATCAACCAGTAAACACACAGAAGAAGAAAACAGGAACAATAACACAGAAGAAGATGGATGAGAGTCACAGTGAACGGGAGATAGATGGAGACGCAGTTGTACCTGCCAAACAAGTTAAAACTTTATATAAGTACCTCACCAAATGGGAGGACTTCCCTTATTTATTAAAAGCAGAGTCGGGCAAACTCGTGCTTTTTGTAAAGTGTGCCATTCAGATGTTAGCATCGCACACGGCATGTCTCGTCACACTTATTTCCCAACCCGGAATTCAGCCATGTTGGTTGGAATACACAACCAAGACTGCGGCCGTTCACATGTGAGTTGCTGAAACGCTTCGTAATTTTCTTTGTATTTAAACGTCTAAGATTGAAAGAAAATGCCAACCTTGTGCGCAGTGTATAATTGCGCTACTCGTGACCCAGAGAAACGGTTCTTTAGATTTCCTACAATCATCAAAAACAACGATCCACAAAAGAGGGATGAACTGCTGTCTACCGAACGCCGTAAGCTGTGGTTTAGCAACATAACTCGTGAGGATTTAACGGAAGAAAAAGCACAATTCACCCGTGTGTGTGGCGACCCCTTTATATCTGGTAAGAGTTCATGCTAAAGCTATGTTTACGTTTACGTTAGCGAGGATAACATCGTCGCTCTTCTCACTCACAAACCACGGCTTAAGCGGTGTATCTCGAGATCTTTGCGAGTGATTTACACGGGCATGGACGAGCACCCTGTCATCTTTCAGTGGTTTGGTAAGAAGACTACCAACCCAGCCAGAAACAAAGAAATTATAAGCATCTAAGCTCTTGTATGCCTTCATTTGTGCGTTGGTTGCCCACAACGTTTGTAGCACAAGATAGTTCACAATATCAGGATATTCAATCGGCGGGAATGAATCTAAATCCTCAATATAATCCGACGGCTTTAGCGTGTACGGGTCAAGGCCGCAAATTTGGACTTTTTCTCTGAATGAATTTTTCTCTTGCCTTTGCAGAGGACTCCAGAGAGTCAAAATAATTTGAAGAAGTCGGAGTTGTATTTTTGTAGTTGTTCGCTTTAGACGGCATTTTTGATTTGTATATCATCCAACATGGCGTCGCATGCATACGTTACAAAGTTTTGTCACGTGATTACACAAAAAGAATAAGCGATGTTCGCCAGCAAGAACAATCGTTCAAGCACGCAAAGAGGCACAAAACATATACTGTCAATGACTTCATGTGTGATAAGTACTGTGTCGGAGGCAGACCAAGTGACCAAAGCTGAGGGAAAGATGTCGATGCTTTGCGCCAAAAATAATGTAGCCTTCAGCTTCTGCGTTGATTGTCGCAGTGTAGCGGACATGTTTCCCGACTCTGCCATCGCAAGGAAGTGCTCGTCGGGCAAAACAAAAGCCACACAACTCATCCATCATCAAATAAATTGATGATAATAACTCATCAAATAAAATACATAAATCTTATAAACATGTCTGTACAAGTAATACATACTTTAAATAAACATGTATTTCCTGAATGTTCCTTTCTGCGTTTACATTTATTGGTGGCTGAGAGCTTGTTAAGATATGGGCGGAGTCCGGCAAAAAATGTCCCTTATTTTGAAATTCCAATGTTGAAAGGTATGGACTAGCGGGGCTTTCAAACTGTCTGTCTCAGCATTAAAAGGGTCGACGAGGAACGTAATCTGTGACCTTTTCAGTTGTAGATCATGGAACCGGGTCGCAAAGGGAAAATGCGCTAATTCTCCCTTTTGAAGAAGTGTCAGTTTGTTAACAAACGCAAATACACTTTGCACTAGGTCAGGCAGCATTTGTATATGAATATGAACTCTCCCACTCTAATAAAACGTCCTATGTATTATGTCATATTTTCGCTTAGCTGTGCATTTTTTCCTGCCATTTTAGGATCGAACTCAGATGGTCAGATATTGTTTACTCAACGATAGGTTTTTCCCCCCTCGAAGGTGATTGGTTCACTGCATCGCAGGCATTTTTGTGATTGGCTCTTGGGCCACATCAAAATTAGACGCACTGTCATGCTCTCATACTGACAGCACACATACACAAATAAAATTCGATATGAACTGAAGAGCCGCATGAAACTGGGCAAAGAGCCGCGGGTTGGCCACCCCTGAACTAGAGGGACAGTCTCTGAACTAACTACAGGGACAGTCTCCCTGGAGCAACTCAGGGTTGCTCAGGGGTACAATGGTGACAGCCCTGGTATTGAAATCACAACCATCCAGTGTTCTGTTTGGAATCCAAACCACTAGACCACTAGGCCACCACCCTAGTGATTTCAGACAGCCCGTATTACAGGTGTGCATACTACTTCCTCCTACCTGTCTCTCTATGTTGTGCAGAAGGCTTGTGGGGCTGCAGGGTTCATTGTCAGTATCCGAGGCTGTGCAGGATAACCCTGCCATCTCTCTCAGCAGTGTCTGCTGAATCTGCCTGTCTGTCAGTGGCTGGGACTCTGCAAGCACCACACCACCCTTAGATAAACACACACACACAGACACACAGACACACACACACACACACACACACACACACACACATAACACAAGTTAACCTTTTAACACTCAACTTTGGTGTTGGTCCACCGAAATTAAAATTAATGGTCTACTTTAAAAAAGATTTTATTTAGACAAAGATTAATAATCAAAAAAAGAGACCATATTTCAAGTCTTTAATTGTAAACTCTGCCATGCATTAGTATAGACCAACAAAAAAACAAGTCTATTGATACACATACACACAATAGACTTTATTGTTACACAGTAATAGAAGTCCATGAAAGTTTGTTGCATTGCTTAAAGTAACTTTAAAATGTGACAACAGTAGTCCACCTCTCTGTAAGATTATTTAGCTTAAATGCTATTCATTTATTAGAGTAGGACAGTAAAAGTTGGCTGACCCTGTACATTATCTTCAAACAAAACTGACTTGTATCAAGGCCTGAGTAGAAGCCATAAATAATCTATGGCTGCCAGTTGGTACATTATGTCAACTGCCCTTTATTGAGGGGGTTACAGAGGACTCTTGTCTTACCTTGCGAGAGCGGATGTGCTTGTGGATCTCCACCAGTTGTTGTATCCTCCCCTCCAGCTCGGCCAAACGCAGCTGCAGCCAACTCCATCTGCTTCCCAGCTCCGCTCTCTCTTCCAGCCACCACCTCTCACAGCTGCTCCTGCTGCTGCTGCTGCTGGCATGAGGGGCAGGGTGATGGATGACAGAGAAGGACACTTAGACCCATGTAGTGGTATTATAGTTCTATTCTGTCTCACCATGATAAGACCTCACAAGAAGAAAATGCTTTGGAATTTGGCCATGAATGCGGTATAATTCAACATATTGAATGCAGTCCTAAACTGGAAGCGCATGAAGAGGTTAGCATACGAGAATCATTGGCAGGGAAATGTGTGTCACCAGAGGGAAAATTAACACAAAGAAGGAAGAGACACAAGTAGACAGACCAAACTATTTGTCAATTCACACATTTGTACTGCAGCAATGTTTCCTTATGGCCCATTTTACACCAAACATGTTGCCATGCCATGTAGTGTGCAAATTGTTTAGCATCCTAACATGGGAGGGGAGGTGGGGGGGCTTTGTTGCTGAAGCACAAAAGCTAATCTAGGTCACAGAAAAAAACAGTGTTGATTTGTGTGGTGTGTATCTATGGTATGTTTCCATGGCGCTAGCCTGTTCAGTGAGCATTTATCTTCTGTATGTGTGGTTGGCTGGTTCCAGCAGGGCAATAGTTGCTATGGCAGAGCTCTTGGACCTTGGCTAGGACACGGAGGGACTCCCCCTACTTCAAACACTCGGATGTAGGACGAAGAAAGGTTAGACCAGTCAGCAAGCAGCCTACACACAGGACATGAGGATACCCTTTGGTATTGTGAGGTAGTTTAACCTGATCACAATTACACTCAGTGTGTGGTGAATATAAAGGAGAACTTTGTAAATGAAATCAAAGCTGGTTAATGACTGCTTCTTAACTGAGTTTTACTCAACCCAAAGCTAATATCTTTTTGTTCAGGAGCAGGCTCCCTCTTTTTCTCCACAGACAATGACCAGACCTGGCTGCCTTGCAGCTCTTTCCAACTGTATAATGAGAAAATTCCAGGAATATTTGCCAAGCAGTAGGCGAGTCAGTGGGAGAGGACAGCAGAGGAAAGGTTGCCCGTTAGTGTGCAAGTATTACGTACATATTTTTAATGAAGATGTTAACATTGCTGAATAAAGAGTGGGGTCTAGCAACCCAAAGCCTACCCTCCAAAGTGAGAAAGTACGAGTTTTCATAGACAAGTCCCGGTTGAATAAAAGACCGGCCCCAGCAAGTTCATGTGGCTTTATGAATTCTCCTGTTTGGATAGTGTTTCTAGGCTCCTGTAGAGGCATTAGGGCTTTTGGGTGTGTCCTGCACTTAAACTTTTCAACATGAAGCCTTTTAAAAATACTCCCATATAGTATATCTAAAATTACAAACATACTGAAAACTCAAAATGAGCAACAGCTGCAGGTGTGAAGGAGTGCTGCCAGTGCATTCAGCCACATGGACACGTGGTTTCAAATTAAAGTCAAACCAACCATGTCAATGCTTTACAAGTTCAGACTAAGAATGTTAAAGGCCAAGTATTTCCACATTTTCTAAAGGGGGACAATGACCTGTCCAGTCTCCAGCAAGGAGATATCCTCTTCAAGGAGGAACCTATCATAAAAGCATCCCAGGGGAGGTTTACTGACGAAGCACAGAGCATTGTTCAACAGACTCGTACAAAAGACAAGCCTCTTCCAAGATGACTGAAGCTTGCCAAATAAAAAGAAACACACACACACACACACATACAAAACACCCTTTCTCATTCCTGTTCTCTCAGTGCTAATAAACATGCCCCCATTTTTCAAACAGCTCCTATTTATCACACTGATTCAGGAAACAAAAGGGTTGAAGAGGAACATCTAACTGAAGAAATAAATGGTAATTCTCTTAAATCTGACATGACTTGAGTCTGAAAAGAAAGGTCTAATGAGACTAAAGCCTGACGCCACTCTGACGTCCCCACATTGCTCACTAGGAAAAGTATTAACCTGGTAACATGAGGTTGGTATCATGGCAATAAAAACTGACCACCTACACATCTGGCACAGTATAAATCTCTCTCAAAGGAATCTCCTTTCTAAATAAAAATGTTGTGCAGTAGTATCTAGTTCAGTTTTCCAAAGTATTATCATTAGGGTAACATGATGGTGGGACAACCAATTAATAAAATTATTTTTCATTTTTCAGAAAAGATGCGACAGACGTTATAGACAATAGCTGCTAAACATAAAGAAGTTTGGTAGCGTACTGGTTTAAAGTGCTTAACATGATGGTCATTGCATTTTGTGCAAATCATGGCGTATGCTGCAAACAAGACACTAACATGCTGGATTTGTTATTTGCAAAGAAATTATTTTCCGTTGTTTTTATACCTATATTTTAGCCCACTTGCTTCCATTCCCTGTATTAATACCGCACTGTTTCTAATTAACATATTTCTTTTATTTATGTGCAGTTTTTCCGCGAGTTGATTCTGTCTTGTTTGCTTGTTAGCACCACAGAAAAACACTCCTTACAGGATGTCAGAACATACAATCGTACAGGATTTCCATCACTTTTCCTCACCTGGGGCAATATGACTCCTTTTGAGTAAGGACACAAGGACAGCCCATCCAAACCCCACACACACACACACACACACACACACACACACACACATTTTTCACTAGGATGAGGAGGAGCGAGATGGCACAGAATGGCTGGCATGTGGCTTTCTGGCAGAGCTGTGTTTATTTCCTAGCCTGTAGGCAAAGTAGGTTGGCTTTTCTGTTGAACATGTTATGACTGCAGCATTCAGAGGGAATGTGTGTGTGTATGGCTAAATAATGTCATCATAATCTCTGCAGCTGGGAGGACAGAACCTGTGCATATGCACCTTATACTGCACAGGCAAAGTGGACCTCATACACAGACAGCTTACTTTCCAAAACTTATACTGCCTCTATCATTTTCATCATTTTTGTTTTCTTTTAAACAAGTTCCCTCTCGCGGTGCATCAGTGTCTTCTTTGTCCTGAACTGAGAGCTTGCCTACAGCGAGAGTCCACCTCTGTGTACTGTTATTAAACTGTTAGGACTCCAGGGTGAACCACAGCTGGCTTCTGGCAACCAAATTCCAGAAGAGCATAACAAATCTTTTGGCAGTGAGAGTGGAGTTAAGTTTATGAAATGGTTTCTTATTGTTTTCTCCAACACTAGCTGGTAACTTCCTATTTGACACTGTGAAATCATATGGTTCATCTTAACTTGATAAGCAGAATAAGTGGTTCAGGGGATTTCTACAGTCGCTCCTTTTGTAGCTTGTTTATTTAGCTGGAAAAACCAGCTGTGACACATATGATACACACTGTGGTTTTTAAAAATACACAAAGATCAAAATAAGAAACAGACGTCGATTTCAAGGCGGCCCACATCTAAAGAGACGAGGAAACTAGTCTCACTCTATCTGCTTGTTAAAAACAGAAACCAACCTTTCCATGTTCTACGTGTGGAAAATGTGTTTTCTAACCAGCAATACAGCCCAATAAACAAGTATGTTTGTACAAAATGTGTAACCAAATATGTTGATTACAGCCATTAACAAACCAGTTAATAGCTTCATTTCATATTTGAACTGTATAATAACAATATCTTTAATGTGTTATGAACATTATATTTTTTCTAATGATTAGCAGCTAATAGTGATTTTTGCTTTGAGTGAAATATGCCAGAATTTTTCACACGCACATATTCTTGTTGATTAATGTGCACATTTTCACATGACACATGCAGCTACATATAAACTACCTCCATCTTCTACTCACACAGATATAATCTTGGTTTTCCCATGGATCTTATCCTCCTCTTGCTCCTCCTCTGAGCTGCTGCTGGCCGTGGCTTCAGAGTCCAAAGCCTCCTGCAGGCCTCTCAGCAGCGCCTGGCTAGAGCGGCTGAACTCTGTGAGCTCTATGAAGGAAGACGAGGCAGTGGACGACTCTAGCCAAGAACAATGGGGTTTACTTCCCACTTGCGGAGGTAGTATACCAGAATCTATGGAGTCCGAGTTGTCGAGAGACACACCACCGAGTTGACAGTGTCTTTTCAGCCCCTCCAGCTGCTGGCTGCAGTGTAGCAGAGCGTGCTCTCCTAGCAGGGCTTGCAGTCTCCTCTGCAACCCCTGAGCTCGGCTGTGCAGCCCTGCCTGCCTGTCGAGCTGCTCCTTCACAGCTCTGGATGCCAGCCGGTCAGAGTTCAACCTGCCACTGCAAGGCTGCCCTGAAGGTGGAGGAGGAAAGCCCATTGCAGCCACTTTCCTCTGTGTCAGTGTAGGTTGGAGTGCAAAGTAGGAAGTGTAGCCATGGGAGTGTATCTCCCCAGGGGAATATGAAGGAGGAACACTGGTAAGGAAAAGAGGGGAGTGATGCACATCACCACCATCTGGCCCATATTCAGAAGCAGCACTGCATCTATGCAGCAAACAAGCCTCTTGGCTATTGTGCTCAGGGACAGGGACTAAAAACATGTCTGGTACACCTGGGAAGACGCAGGCCACCTGATGAGAATCTCTCAGGCCTTTAGTGAAAGAGAGGAGGCTGAGAAGGGAGGCAGGGCTGGGGAGGAGCCCCGTCTGACACTGGCTGACAGACGCCTGTAAACTTGGGGAAAGCACAGGGTTGGCAGGGACGTCCACGGGACTCATAGGGAGACAGGAGTCCAGAGAGGGAAACAGGGAAAGGTTCAGCCACATCTTCTGAAGGTCACTATCATCTGTCAACCTCATCTGAGACTCCAGCTCAGTACTACACATAGCTCTCCCATTTGAGTCCATTCTGACAGAGGCAGGAGGGGAGGACAGGTGGATCCCATGGCCATCTTTCAGGATTTTGGTCAGGGCTGGGGCCATACCCCTGATGGTCAAGGTAGCCAAGGCAGCAGATTTCACCTTAAATTACCTGACAGTAAGAAAAACACATGTTAGTAGCTGCCATCCCGAAATAAGTCATAAAACAAACAAAAATGCAAAACACATTTACTAAATACTGTTTTTCTTGAAATACTGAAACAATAAATGTAGTCGGGTAAGATTGATAAAGTCACTAGTAATAATGACGTCCTATCCACCCTTTATCGGGCACATATTTTTGTGATGACCTGGAACATAAATCTCTCATTTTGTTCCTGTTGCACATCTTATTTGGGTTAACCCTGTATCCCTCTAACGTTTACTTAACTAACGGAATAACGTTAACTAGCTAGTTAACTAACTAGAAGCGTTGTTGTTTTAACGCAGATTCCCGTCTTGATTGCAGTCAAGTTTAACCGCTATGAAGGAAATGGATGGAAGTAGTGTTGAACGATAAGTTACCACAACAATAACAAACGTTAACTAACGGAGCCATGTAACAAGGGCTTTTATACGTTAAGTTGCTAGATACCCGTCCACAACGGGTTAAACGTACGTTAGTTGAAACATTAACATCAACATGCCACTTTTGACCGGACGTTAACACTTTAAAAAGTATGTCTATAAGGTTAACATTACTCACCTGAACAGGAGGAAAACCGTTGATTTAACATCGTTTACTCCTTTAAGATTTACAGCTGAATTTTACGTTAAATCTTTCTATTTCTCCTGTTCCTGATCGTTCCAGGAAATTAAATCTGACATGTTAATCTGGCTAACCAACTGGCTGTCCAACGGTGATTTTGTCCGGAACATCGATAGAGCTCCTCTCCTTCTAACTGACTTCTCGCTTCCTTCACTTTCACTCATCAACTGCCGAGAGGACAAAACGCAGCGGAGAGAGGAGGGGCTGGACCAGACTCATGATGCCTTCACGACCTGTTCACAAAGCTCAGACTTTGCAGAACGCAAAGTGAAAAACTCCACTAACCAAAATATAGTTTTTGCCCTTACCTAAAAAAACAATGGTTTACTAGAAGACGATAGAGTTGTAATATGGCAGGGATAACAAAACAATATTACAAAAGGTTAAAAAAGGTTGCCTAGGTTTTTAATCGTAGGTTTATAAAGTATGCAGTTGCAAGACAGACATAACTACAAAGAACGAGGACAAGAAATGTGGCGCAAACATGTGATTCATTTTCCATGTTAATGATGAATAGTAAACAGTAAGCGTGAGCACATTTATTTCAAAAGAAGCATACAGCTACAATACTTAGCCTATGTACAATACATAATATAACAATAATATAAAACAGTAAAATACACTGCCTTTGCCTCTTGTTCTCCAAATCAGCCACAATACAGTAACTTGTATTTTACAATGCTGTTTTTGTACATTGTGTGGGTTGTTTGTATGTTTAATCTGGATTGCAATCCTTCGGACACATCATGAGGGTATCATTTTAGAGCATTAGACACCAACATCAAAGGGGAAAATCCTTGATCGAAATAGATTGTTATCATTCTTGATATTTTGCGATTGAATCTTTGCAAATCAACAGTACTGGAAGAAGTATTCAGGTCCTTCATTTAAGTACAAATATATACATTAATCAAGATATAATATTTTACAATTGAGGGGACACCTAACCATATATAACAGAAAAACATAATCTCTTATATACATCTGAGGTGTAAATAGGACATGTGTTACACATATGTTATGATACAAACACAAACAATTAAATAAAGTGAGCAAAAAATATACAACATACTTTTTTTGTTGCAAGAAAAGTTAACATAAGGAAATATTTTAACAGTTAGACTAGAAGGTACTGCTTATAAATACATTGTCATAGTGTGTATTTATAGAAACGATACAGTACTTTGTTTCACTCTGTTATTGTGTTTTACCAAAGATAGCTCATGCTGAATTATTGGTAAACAATTGTGTTGATTCAAAAGCAAATTTACAACAAGGTTTGACATTTAAAACAAGAAAGCAGTGATTGTCTCTGAGCTCCTACAATAAGGATGCAGCTTGCATCCATGTGGATTTATAAGTGTCTTAGGTTCACCTCACCAGTGTCCTGGTCTTCTGGTTTGAGCTTCAGTATCATCCTCCTTGTTCAGACGGCTGTACTTTGCAGCACCGAGCTGCTCTGAGCCAGATGTCTGCTGCTCTCTGCCTGAATACAGCCTGACCAGCTCCCAGGTTCAACATAGTACCTAACATATACAAGTTGATGACAGTGAAATTGGTAGTTGGGTAGATTAAATATCTGGAAGTGTTCTGAGAGAAAAACCCATACATAGTCCACACAGCACAGCACACGTACAGGACTCCCTGTAGGATGCTGATGACGGCGACCCTCACCTGACTTCTGAACTGTGGACAGGACAGAGACTGTCCGTTTGTAACCATACGACGCATGTGTCGACACAGGTAGACTACAGTAGAATAACTGGTCATCACCATAACACACAGACAGACAATCAAGTAGGCCTTCAGTGAAGAAACCACAATAACAACCGTATCCAGCGGCCATTTAGAGAAATCCATCGCAGGCGTTTGTACATCATGATCCATTGTGAAATTGTTGCTTAATCCAAATCCATCATAAGAAATTCTGAAAAACAGGACACTAAAATCAAACAAACTGTTAATTCTGTCAACAAGCCAAAAGCAGTAGATAAGTGATTTGATATTCTTCTTAATACAGATGAAGAGAGTTCTCTGCGCAGGTACAATCTGGGTGTAGTAGAAGAAGTTCAGCCAAAAAGAGAAGGTTACACTATTTGACAGACTGCAAAGCGCCACCATATTTGAGATTTCAGAAACCACGATGCTTTCAGTTCGATGAGAAAAGACCATCACAAAAACTGACATCAGGTAAATTATTGTACAGCAAATCAAGGACCACAGGAGAAGCTTCACAGGTTGCTTGATCCTTTCTCTGTGAAGTGGACAGACCATGCAGAACACATAAAATGCATTAGCCAGGATGTTGAGAACAACAAGTGATCCATTAAATAGGACATATACTTGATAGTTCATCTTTAGTCTATTTTCTGTTTCCATTTTGGTGTCTTCTTCCCTTGAAGTGAGCTCACAAATAAAGTAAGTAAGGCTCTATGCAATGTAACAAATCTGAGATATTTGCATATCATGCAAAGCAGAATATGCTAAATAAAGCAGATTACTGTGAAATTGGCAAGAAAAAGTATTACAGACATTACTTACGGACATTATTTGTGATTATGTTTACAAAATTTGTTTCCCAAGCACTATGGTTTAAATTTGGACCCATATATTTGATAGAAAGTTGCAACATCTCTACACAGTGTCTGACAACTCAAACTGTAACAGGAAAAAAGGCCAACATTAGGAAAAAGATCTAAATATGGTGCCTCAGTCTGAGTGGCTTTGGCACAATAAAGGAGGGCTTTTAGTTTTTAGTTTTGGGTTTATTGCGTATCCAGCACAGAAATTGTTTAAACTACAAAGAATGAGGAGGAGAAATATGGATCAGACATGTCATTAGCGCTCAGATATGTCATAGATGCACACATGTTACATTGCAATATTTCCAACAGATCATGAAGGTGACATCTTTAAGCATTTGACCTCAGTCCGCATCAAAGAGTAATGTGATTGACATAAAGATATTGTTATCATTCTTGATGTTTTGCCCTTTATGTGCCTTTAAATGAGATTTGGAGGATTTGCCAGAATAAACATGTCACGATGAATCATTATGAGCAGTGATATTTCTGTGCTGCGCAGATTGCGGAAGACTGATTATAATTTATCAAAGATATTCCGGTAACACTATGATTCAACTCCCCTGATTTAGCATTAATACTTAAGACATTGTTTATAAATGTAGTGTAGCTTTACATATATAAAGGACATTTTTGTGTTTTAATTAATGTACAGTTTTTTGCAAAACTTTAAATTTCTCCAATAAAGGCTCTTTTTATATTATTACAGTATTGTCATTCATTATCTTTTTATACATCAGCCTCCACTTACTTGTGCTCACATGAAGAGTTATATTTTTTGACCAATACATTATTAACATTCATTATAACTGTGTACAATTATTAAACATGTGATATATTTATCAATATGTATGTAACACAACAATTAAATAAAGTGAACAGTACAGTACTTTGTTTAAAGCATCACATGCAAATAAAAATATGCAAATAAAGCATATTACTGTGAAATCACATAAAATAGGTGTGTAGTCATTACTCCATATATTGATAACACTTTCTATGATGCCTGTGTCTATAACGCATCATACACATACTTATAAGGTGTTATAATTTGCTTATAGCACTGAATAATTATAGTTATAAGCCATCATAAATATATATAATGTGTTAATAATAATCATAACACATGATAAAGCATTTTATAATGACTTATAAGGTGAAGTATCATATGCTTGCATTATAATCCTGCAAAAGAAATCATAAAGTGACCAGCAATAGAGAAGCATTAGGATTGTTGACCTTATAAGTCATTATAAAATGCTTTATAATACATACCACTGGACTTAAAAGGGACATTTACACATTATTTTTATTATTCTATTCATTAAATTAAACCTCCCGCTGTATATAATGATTTCAAGGAACACTAGCATATCATACACTTGAGAATCACATTGACATTTGGACATCAACAGTTACAGTATTAACTATTTCACCTGATGTCAACTGCTTGGAGTGCATTTTCACATCATTAGTTACCATGCCAACAGTGCTTTGAGTGCTTTCCAAACATCGGCTATCCTTTGCCTGAATAAAGTCTGACCGATGCCCAAGTTGACCGTTGTGCTTGCTATGTACAGTGTGGAGACTGTGAAGGAGATCCTAGAACAAATAACAAAGTGCAGGGACAAGGTGTTGGTGAATGTTTCAAAGTAACTGAAAGTGGCATAGAGTAAGTAGAGCACTCCTTGTAAGATCCCAGTGATGGTGACTCTTATCTGGCTTTGAATCTTCGGAGTGGCGAAGTAGCTGGTCCCCTGTGCCACTCTTCTTATGTGTCTATGCAGGTAGTAGGCAGTGGAAAAGCTAGAAACCGTCATTGTACACAGACAAGATATGCACATTTATGATGATGAAAAAAACGTCCCTTGTGAGGTACAGACCAACAATCTGTTGTTTAGTCCATGTACCGTTGTTATAAGTGATGGTGCAACACATTGAACATGCAGTAAAAATGGCATTACTGAACAAGAAAAGGATCCAGTTAAAAAGCAAAGCCATGTAAATGACAGACTTGATGTTCCTCTTTACCCAGATCAGAAGAGCTCGCTGTTCAGGGACAATCTGGATATAGTAGTAGAAGTTCAGCAAAACAGAACAGAAACAGAAAGTCATGCTATTATGCATGTAGCAAACCACAATCGCCCACGCCAGAAAAAACATTGCAATGCTGTTCTGTACCTTTAAGACACAATACATTATTGCCAAAGAGACACAAAAAATAATTGAGCACCAGACAAGAAATCCCAGGAGCAACTTTAAAGGCTGCTTGAGTCTTTGTGTGTTGCAGAAGATCAAGCAACATGCATATAAGATATTCACAGTGAGGCTGAGGACGATGAGAGGACCATTGATTAAAATGAAGGTCTGCTCACCCAGATCAATGATTTGATGTGCCATTGCTGGGTTAGAAAATGTACAGAACTAGAACGATTAGCTTAACGAAACATAAAAACTAGAAGCAGGGGAAAACAGCCAGCCTGGCTCTTTTTCACAAATACACCATAATGTGTGGTTTTATCAAGATATGCATACAGGCAGTGTATAATAATGGTCAGAGCATTTTTGTTCTTTGTTTAACTCATTGTTATGCAGTGATTCAGCTTTTTCCTTGCAACGTCACCATGATCACCAAGTGCCATGCCATTGGTCCGACGGTCCATTATTTCGGAAACCCATTAATTTTAAATACGTCGTATTGGACTGAATAAGGTTATGACTTATGTTATGATTTATATCGTTATATGTCAAATTGAGCAATGTGTCTAACTCTAAGTCATTTTAGAGCAACTGGCCATCTAAGCAATTGGCTTTTGTTTTTCTGGGATAATGGACTGACTATGGGGATTCCAGTCCAAGAGGACATTAATCAAAGTATTGGGCTTTCGGGTTCCTGATTTAAGGCTCTGAGAAGTCTTTCTGTGTCTGGCTATTGTTCTCCAAGAAATACTTCCAATACTCCTTCTAAAACCACAAATTGTCATTCTTTTGTGTACTCTGATGAGAGCTAGGCTAGTTGTTTCCCCCTGTTTCCAGTCTTTATGCTCAGCTAAGCTAATTGCCCCAAGGAAAGTGCCACACTTTAAACACAGAGATGTAAATAGTATTGACTTCCTCATCTAACTCTCAAAAAGGTACCAAATAACATTTTTTTTCAAAATGGTAGTGCTGTGTGAAAGTAAATGTCACAATGACACCTCTCTGCGTACATTGTCTTGTGGTAATGAACTACACTTGTGGAAGTGTTTACATTGCTGGATTCACCCACTGATTTTTTAGATTATGTATTTTAGGTTATTGTTGCACATACCTTGGTTGTGACAGTTGCATATGTGCAGTTTAGGTAGGCCATTGATATTTACAGAGGTGCATGTTTGCCTTCTTTTTTCACAGCTGACATTTTGAGTGGGAAAAGCACAGGTGTTAATGATAACATTAACGACGCCGCCGTTCTATCCAAGTGTCCCAGTAAGAGTGACAGTGAGCCAGCATGCACAATACCAGGACCCTGAAACTGAAGCAGCTAAATTAAATTCAGCCATCATTCATTTTATTATTTACACTGTACTTCACTAGTCAAAATGTCATCCATACAACAGGCCTATGTGTAAACAGCTTGGCTAGAAAAAATAGTGTGTTTGACAAGACATGGGGACCAGTGTTTAAATATATGAAAGGTTTGCCAAATAATTGTAGTTGTACGTTATTTTACGCCACTTATTTTACTTATTTATAAGTTTTAAAAATTAAAAAATTAAATTGCTTTCATGTATTCAACAAAAACCTGCAATAAAAAAAAGTTTCCAGGGTAACTGGGGACGGTCTTATCCCAGTGTGCACTATGGTCATCAAAGTATCCAAATGTAGTGGTGAGCCGTATGTTGCTAGCTCATGGCTATACATCACGCTGCAGGAGACCAACTTCAATGGACCGGAGTACATGTAAAAAAGGTAATCTACAAAGTAAGGATAATCTACATAGAACATATTTGGTTTTGTGTAAATAAGCACTGCTTTTATTTTTATAGATCTCTTGTATTTGCCTGTATATTAACTCGAGAGCTGTGCAGAAGAAACACAAGACACAAAAGACATTGGAATTTGAAGTCAGGCTCCCTATAATTGTTGTTTGTAATGTAACAGCACATAGTCAGCTCCACTGATGCAAAGTCCGGGAAATGTGCCTGTGTAAGAAAAAACAATACTGGTCTCAAGTATAAATGTTGATTGACAGTGTTGACTGTTATAATTGGGATAAAATAAATGTAAAATAAAATTTGGATTCACCTCCACTTAATAATGGATCCAGCTATGGAGGCTTTAGTTACCCTACCCCACCTCGGGTTGGCCCCGGCCAGGCCCCCCTAGTGATATTGGTCTAGAACCGCCACTGCACTAAAGATCCACTTATTAGCTTTTCATGTAGCTTTCACTACAAGGTCTTCATCACTGGGCTTTCTAAAGTACATGGATTGTCTTAATGTTAACTTAGTCGGTGGAGTCATCGCCTATGTATGAATATTATTAACATTTTGTAAATGTGATAACTGAGATATCTCCATGACAACTGGAGCAAACTCCATCAACTGATGAAAATCTTACGATTTGATCGAAAGTTTTGGAAAAAGCAAAAGAATGGATTTATTTTTTATACTGTTTCCAAGGTCAAGAATAAAGTCAGTCAAACTCATTAAGCACCTTTGTTCTAGTTATGAAATAGTTTTATCCTAATAATATAAAGAACATTTGAATAGTTTGTACAGTTACTATACAATTATAAATGTGCAATACCATTTCTGCAACACATGTATTGTTAGTTTGAACCATCAACCATCAACATATATAAATAATACAAATTGTGTTAATTACAAAATAAAAAAACATAAAGGATTTGAGTTTAGAATGGAGTCTGAGAAAAACTGCTGTGCAATGTTTTTTTATTTAAATAAGCACGTCTGACTAAAACGCCAGTATCAACTGATCATATATAAAAACAAAAAGAAAGAAAAAAGTCACATAAAAATAATACCCAATGTCAGAAATAGCAAACTAATTTTGATACATCTTTACATTCTTTACAGTCAAACACTCATTTAACAGTTATGATCCTTTTGGTATACAGTTAATTACTCCTCACACACACACACCTCACAAATACCAATACTTAAGACACACAGACACTTAAAGCCACACGTTTATCCCTTATCAGTCTGTCATTGTGTATATGAGACGTCCATTATGCTACATGTCAACGACTTGGACACAGAAGGAATAAATAAACGTTGGCATCAGAAGTCATTCCTCAGTTTCTATTGGCATTAAACAGACCTTTGTGCATCCTTCAGTGGTTTGTTATTGTCTTGTTCCATCAATACTTTATTCTCAGACTACAATCTAAGAAGAAACTGATTATTTTCAAATCACAGCAGTGGCACGCACATATTCATATTTCAGCACTTAAAGGACCACATCCATGTTTTTGCATGTTCTAGTCTATTTGCTACACATCACATACACTTTAACATTACTGCTGTTTTTTTAGTTTCATCTAAATGTGTTTTTTTCCCACATTCCTGAAATCAATAATTCACACTCCTGTCTGTGCGCACAGTAAGTGAACACTTCAAATCGGCTTCTATTTATCATTGTGCATTAAGGAAGTGCACGCAAATCTGCACTGCATTACCAGGTGGCAACAAGGCGGATATGATTGTTTGCTGTCATGGATCACCTACCTCAAGCACGTTTCAAGCATCTGCAAATTGTTTTCCATCATACAGTGAAGTAAATGAGAATCAGCGGCTGCCTGGGAGGCAGATAAAAACACATTAAACAGTCTTTAACAACACAGCAGCAATACAATCTGTCAGTTGAAGGAAATGAGCTAAAACATGCAAAAACACTGAAATGGTCACATAATAACACTCTCACACAGGAAACATTTTACATAACATCTTCCATAATATGCACACAGACACACGCACGTGCACACACAGACACACGCACACACACACACACACACACACACACACACACTGCATTTACATACTACAGCAACCCTGAATGCAGACAGTCAAATGGGTTCTCTGAAACTCACAAATTAGCAATGTCACTGTGACAGAAACCCATTATAACACATCACAATTGTCAGTATAAGACATGTAAAGTTTCTGTGCGTGTGTGTTCAAGGTGGGGCAATTAGAAGTAGTCTCTTCTTCGTGAATCGTCACTGATGAAGGAGGGGTTCCACTGGGCGGGGTAGATGCACGAGTGGCGAGAACCCGGCAGGCCTGTGAACGGGTACAGGCCGTTTCTCTCCAGGTCTGAGTTACGCAACGCAGGCTGAGGGAAAGGGTACAGAAAGAGAGAACATGTATGAGATGTTTCTTCTTGTCTAATATAGTGATGAGTTGTGATTAACTTGAACAATGAAGACAAAATGAAAGTTGTGTTGTATGTCTCCTTACAGAGTAGTAAATGTCAGTCATCTGCAGCAGGTTCTTGGTGCTGCCGTTCTCTTGCATCTCTATGGTCTCCCTGCCCCACTCCGTGGATATGCGGTTATTTTTGGGGAAGTCTGCGTATGGGGACATCTGCAGGTCTCCACTTTTGAAGATGATCTTGTTGATGTCATTCTTGTCTTTCCTTGGAGATTAAACATGTGTTTTAAAGTGAAACCGTTGCCACATTTTACCAAGATTATTCACTTCACCAAACTATTGAAAGTGAAAAACAGTTTTTCTTTGTTAGTAATTTTGGTAAACTAATGCTTAAAATTAATAAATATTCGGCAAACAAATAATTGCACATGTTTTATAGTCTAGGATCACTTGAGTGTCATCATAAACTTGAAAATATGGTAGAGCAAGGCAGATTACTGCGCTAACTATAACAGCAGTCTTACTTGCAACAGGTGACAATGAGAGCGATGATGAGGACGAGGAGCAGAGCGCCCCCTGCAGGTGATACCACGATTGCAATCAGCTTGTAAACTGTAACGTCAAATAACAACACATTAAATGCTTATATGTGAGAAGCACAAGAGCATTTGTGTGACTCGTTCACACAAACACTACGTCTATTGAAGCAGTTATATTTTGCCTGTTTAATGCCTGTGATTTTAAAGGCCACTTACAATTTCTACAGTTGAATCCTCCAAATCCAAACATGCACCTGAAAGGTATACACAGAACCTGCCGTGAGAATTTGATTTGATAACAGAATCGGTGCTGGAAGGAAAACATGAATAAAGTTGAACTTACGGAACACATGTGTCATTTTCCAGCTTGTAGCCATCCCCACATTCTGAAACAAACATGTTCTGTTCAGAAAAAGGAGTTCCAAAGATAACGTTGTTTTTCTGAAATTCATTTTGATGAATTTCATGGGAACATTCAACTTTTTAATTTGCTTTTTCCTTTTATTTACTTGTTGTCATTATTGTATTTATCATTAAACACAAACACAAGCAGTCACAGTTAGTAAACAGTAATTCTTATTATAATATAAGAATTAATAATAAGTAACTAAACCCATTCTGCAAATATCACCTGAAATGCATCCAAACTCAAATAGATCACGCCCTTCAGGTATTTATCGTATTAATCTGTTCACATTCTGCCCCCTGTTACTTATCTGTGACTTTTGTGTTTTGTAATTCAATGACATCTGTTGTTGCCTTTTTATTTGTAGTATCTCCAAATTGTCTACATGTGTATGCACAACATGGTGAATAAAAGGGAGGGGGCAACAGGTAAAGTAAACATGCACACATTAGGCTCACCTAAGCAGGACAGGTCATCAGGGTTGTGTTTGTAGTATCCTTGAAGACACTGGCAGTTGGCTGTGCCGCTGCTGTCCGTGCAGGTGGAGCGCTCTGCATCACACTGAGTCTTCTGGGCTGCACACAGACTATCCACTGGCACACAGTGTGGACACAATTAATCATGACTTCTACAACAACACAGGAATCTGGTCATCAGAAAACACCAAACCTGCTTCCCTTGTTTTCCTCAATTCACAATAAGGTTTAACTCAAAGAGAAAGTCACAATTTCTTAACCCGCAGTTCTGATTCACAACAACCATCCTACAAAAAATGTCTACTGCATGTGTGAGCTCACAGTGATTATTGTAGTGTTTCATGGTATTGCATGCTTCTGATTTGCTGTTATTGTAGGATTTTCTGTAGTAAAGGGTTGTGAAATACAGCAGCTGATGCAACTCTGGTAGCTGTTTACGGTTACATTGTGCCCCCTAGTGGCTAAACACATTCACAGCTACTTATGGTGGTCTGTCTTCAATCACTTATAAAGTAAGCTAGTTAAAAACTGTACTGAACTTGGTTGAAATATTCATTTCCATTATAGGCCATTATATTTACCATGGTAAGTGAGCTGGTGGTGCAGAACCATGCGGCAGTGGGCCAATGAGGAGTTGCAGTTGCTGAGAGACATCTGGATGATGTTGTAGACCTCTGCGCTCGTCACATCGGTGGAAATGGAAAACATGTTGACAGCTGAGATACGAACCCCGTCCTCTCCTCTGTGGGGAAGAGATCAACAAAATCCTTAGTTTACATGTACTCTAATGCAGGCCTATGGAAGGTGAAGGCCGGGCAAATATAATTATAACTTTTGTGATTTAAAGAATACACCAACAAATGACAGAAGAATTACAGAAACAGAATGGTTCAACGATGGCAAGAACTTACTTCTTACTCAGCGTTGAGCGGCTGTAACCTCGGAGGACTGACAACGAAGCATTGAGCTGAGGTGAAAAACAGAAGAGAGTGTTAAGCAGATATAATACACTAAAGGGAGATGAAATGAGCAGAGACAATGCAGTGGCTGCCTCTTACCAGCTGAATGATCTCTCTCTGGATCTCATGCATCGTGGCGCTCTTGAAGATAAGAGGGTCATGTGGCAGCCTGTTAACTCTGAAAGTTCCCAGAAACGCTTTTGCTATGGACGGAAAAATACTCTTGGTGAATCAAGAGAAGGCTTTTGGGGAAACAACTTTGCATTCATACATATTTTATGTTTGCATATTTTCATCAACTGAAACTAGTTAGCAACTTTAACCCATTAATAATATATATCTTCAACTATGCAACATTGACTTAAAAGTAGGAAGTACAATAATTCAACTGTGTAATATTCTGGCATTAATACAATACATTACAATTAATATTCTAATTTATACTATTCTTGCGTTTTAACACACTTAATCATAGATCCCATTTTAAAGCATTATTAGTGTTATTTACACTGTTGTTATATATTGTAGTATAAATATTTCTCCATTTTTCAAATTCGATTTTTCCATTTATTTATAGTTCTTTATGTATATTGTAGTATAATGCACATACATACTTATTCATATTGTTCTCATCATTTCTCTATGTTTATATATATTTCTATTCTAAAATGGGAGCAACTGTAACATAACCCAATTTCCTCCGAGGATCAATAAAGTATTTCTGATTCTGTTATGTATTAAAAGGGTTTTACCTCTGGAGCAGGTGCGTCCGTCCTCCAGGTCAAAGCCGAGTGGACATTCACAGCTGAAGGAACCTCGCGTGTTCACACACCTGGAGCCAACGGGGCAGAGGTCCTTCTCACACTCATCCACATCTAGACACACAAGTACATGCAGGTATTACAATATCCTTTCTTAAAGCCTGAATACTAATCGTAACCCTCAGCACTATATGGAGAAAGAATATTTTCTATTTGGATTTTATTCGATTGTTTTCTGGATATTCCATGCTTGGGTACGTCGTTGAAGTGGAATGCATGTTGACAATGTTGTTGTGAGGAATACGAGAGAGAAGCTCACCCTGGTTGCAGGTCAGTCCTGTCCAGGCCTGCTGACAGTGGCAAGTGAATTGATGCCCTTTATAGCTCACACACATCCCTCCGTTCATACAAGGGTTTGACACACAAGGGTTTCCTAGAGTTCAGAGAGGAGAGCAGACATTTTACCATTAAACGGAAGAAATTGAACCATTAAAAGAGTTCAAATCAGTGTAATCATTTGGCACAAACAATGGTCTCATCAGTCTTATAAAGTGAATTGTTCACAATGCTAATTTCTAGTGTGCTTCTTTTGAATTGTTTCTCAGTGCTCCACCCATAAATTGAGTAGAAAGATCACTGCAGTATGACCAGCATCAAAGTCATTCATTCAAGTTGCACATTAATGCAATTTGAAAATGCATCAATGACAGGAAAGCACCTTCTTCAGACAGGAGAGAGAAGATCTGTGTTCATTTGAATAAACTGACCTGCATTTGACTTTACTCTTCTAACATTTGAGCTGAAAGGTTTAGCTCTTCCTTAGGTCTTACACCATACATTATGCAGGACATCAACTAAAGCTTTAATCTGCCTACATCTCATCTCTGTCTCTGAATATTTTTCCGGAAGTGCGATGCTTTTTTGAAGTTGGGCTGTACTGAATGTCATATATATTTCAAGCTTTTATTGAAGTTTTCGAATGAAGCTTCAAAAGTCTATCGTCATTTTGTCATCAAAACAATCCTGCTGTTGAAAATGGAGCTGTTAGACTGCTGCTCGACCGTTTAGTTTATACAGGCCGGAAAGTGTCCTTTTGTTTGCGACAAGCGGGAGAGCAAACTGTTTTTGAAAGGCTAATTGGCAACAAATATGGATTAAATCTGAAATTTGGAAATGATTATATTAATCTTTTTTTAAATAACTCTGAATGATATTAGTGTAGACTAATATTTATCCGCAACTGTGCAGAAATACCGGGTTTGAATCTATTTGCTGTGAAAACTGCATGTCAAGGAGAGTCACTTAAAATAAGGAAAACTGTGAACTACTGACTTAGTAGAGTTGGTGTCTTAGTGGGCGATGTTGTTCCCGCCAGCTCTGTAGTTCCTCTGTCTGTCTGTTCCCCGAGCGTCTGCAGAGCCTCTGTACTCCTCGGGGTGGGGGTACTGTGGGTGTATGTGGTGGTGATGTGCTGACTATGAGTCGTGGTGATTCCCGGCGTGCTGGTGCTGGTTTCTATCTGCAGGGTGGTGGCGGTTGTAGGGTTAGCCATCCCAGTTGAGGGCTCCTGAGTTTGGCTGGGTGACACGTGGTGAGTTGGGGGTGCTGCAGAGGACTGCTGGGCCAGGGTGGAGGATGTGGTGGAGGGTGTAGTGTCAGTGATGGTAGCCTCGGTAGGTGACCCTGGAGTAGAGCTGCTAACAGTGCTGCTGAACCTGGAGAATGAGGTTGCAGATAGAGGAGGGGTGGCGGCGGTGGTGGTGGTGGTGGTGGTGGTGGCGGCGGTGGTGGTGGTGGTGCTGGTGGTGGTGCTGGTGGTGGTTGTAGTGGTGGAGGCAGTGGTGGAGGCAGTGGTGGAGGCAGTGGTGGAGGCAGTGGCTTTGAAAGTGTCTTCCTCTGTTATCTGTGATCTGTAAAGAGAAAACAAATCAATCAAATCTCTAACAGACTTCTGATAAGAGAAGCATTTAAGAATAATATTCATATTTAATTGAAGTCGTCTGTTGCCCCTTTAAAGATTAAAAAGAAGAATTTGTACGTCAAAATAATGTTTTCTAATAAACAATATTTTGTAACATAACATACTATGTTGCAATAATGATAAATCCGACTCTGTGCTGCCTTGAGCAACAACCTTTCCTTGAACAATTATCATATCATTTATTTAACAATAATAAAAACATACCTTTCTGTAACAGTGACCGGTGTGGTGGTCAGGAAGGCCTCAGTTACCAGCACTGGAGTGTCTGTTAGAGAGTCGTCCACCTCAGATGTACTACTGCTGACTGTAGGAGGCGCTGTGGTCAGACCCAAGCCCACGATGTCCTCCCTGGTCTGGGATGAAACCCCCTCAGTGCCTTGGTTCTGAGTGCTGGAGCTGTGAGCTCCGGTGGAGGATTCAGTGGAGGTTGAAACACTAAAGCTCGACCCCTGCTCTGTCCCTGAGATGTTTGTAGGACCTTCTGCAGGTGAGGTGACAGAAGGTGTGGAGGAAACTGACACTTCAGATTGCTCAGTGTTGACCTCGGTCACTCTGAGAGGTGGTGTTGAGTCGGATATCTCCTCTGATGTCGCGGTGTACTGATCATGGGTAGCATTAGGTTGTCCGGTCAAACTTTGGGTTCCTCCTGGGCTCCCTGTCTCTGGAAATATCCCCTTGGAGGAGCCGGTCATGTGCTGCATGTCAGTTGTGTCCCTGCTGTCAGTCCTGGTTGACGGAGCACTGTAGGTGTAGTCCTCAGTCTCTGTAGCCTGAGCAGAAATACCCCAGGTGGAGGGGGGCTGATGGGATTTGGAGTCTTCTGTAAAGGCAGAGGAGGTGCTGTTGCTGGAAGACGAGGTGACGGACAACAGGGTCCTCTCCCCAGCTCGGCTGATATCGGTGGAAGTGTAGGTGCTGTCGGTGTGGACGTCTGTGTGGGACGTCGAGGATGAGGCATCTCCTAGTCGGAGGGTGGTGTCTGGGCTGTCCTGGGGGAGTCTCGCCTCATCTTTTAACATCAAGGAACTAGCCTCCCAGGACACAGCAGGGGAGGCGTCTGACACCTGGTCTGTGTTAGTAAAGTCCACCCAGTCCCTGTTGCTGCTGCTGCTGCTTCCGCTGCTGCTGCTGGTTAAGCTGCTGCTGCTGGTTAAGCTGCTGCTGCTGGTTCCACTGCTGCTGCTGGTTCCGCTGCTGCTGCTGGTTCCGCTGCTGCTGCTGGTTCTGCTGCTGCTGGTTCCACTGCTGCTGGTTCCGCTGCTGCTGCTGCCTCCACTGCTGCTGCTGGTTCTGCTGCTGGTTCCACTGCTGCTGGTTCCGCTGCTGCTGCTGGTTCCGCTGCTGCTGCTGGCTCCACTGCTGCTGCTGGTTCTGCTGCTGGTTCCACTGCTGCTGGTTCCGCTGCTGCTGCTGGTTCCGCTGCTGCTGCTGGCTCCACTGCTGCTGCTGGTTCTGCTGCTGCTGCTGGCTCCACTGCTGCTGCTGGTTCCGCTGCTGCTGCTGCTGGTTCCGCTACTGCTGCTGGTTCTGCTGGTTCCGCTGCTGCTGCTGGTTCCGCTGCTGCTGCTGCTGGCTCCACTGCTGCTTCTGCTTCCGCTGCTGCTGCTGCTACTGATGCTGCTGCTGATGCTGCTTCCACTGCTGCTGCTGCTGCTCCTGGCCTCAGTGGTGGCTACAACAACGGTGGCAGTGAGTGGCTCAGTAGACTGACTTATGGCCTCTAGTAACCTGCTGCTTGTTTCTGTGAAGGTTTGTGTTTGCTCCGTGTCTGTGGATAAAGAAAAAATATTATCAAGTTTATGCGATTACTTTATTTAAGACAAGACATTGAAAAGCATTATGAGGCCTCTTTACTTATTTCTCAGACACAGTATCATCACTCTATTGTAATCAACTGCTCTTATACATTTTTATATATACATGGCAAAAGGCAAACACTAATGACGTGTTAATCCATTGGGTTTTAGTTAGTGAGTGTGGTTTCCAACATCTCACAGTATTACTGCTGAAACAAGTTGTTTAAGCCATTTATCATTTTTTTGTCCTTGTAAATTGAATAATTTTGATTTTGGACAGTTTGTTGAATGCATTAGTGGGAACTTTGAATCTTTTCTGACATTTTTTTGAACAATTGAAAACAAAAATATACAGACATTGTTACAGGCGGGAGATAAACTCACTCCTAGTGATCAATTCCTGATTCCACCGATAGTATCAACTATTTTGATCATTTATTAATCAGTAGGATCAATGTTTGAAGAAAAAGAAAAGATTCTGTGATTTTAGCTTCCTTAAATGTGAATATTTTCTGGTTTCTTTATGACAGTAAAATAAATGTCAGTTAGTTAGATGCAGCCCTAATGGCAATATAGGGAATCCAAACCATGTGAGCCAGTACTACATCTGACATTTAGTCCGTCAAACAATATGAGCTGGCTGTTTCTGTACTTTCCATTACAAAGCGTACACACTGTAGCTCACTTCCAGCTGTGCCACCAGAGGGCGCTCACCAGGCTGTTGTCTGGCATGAACAGACTGCAGAAAGGGGGAGATGCTGTCAGAAGAACTGTTGCTTGCCGCAGAGGCAATGATTTTGGGGTGGAGAAAGACTGGCAGCCAGGCTCGTCTGCTTTAACAAAGGCTTGAGGTCCTAAATATGGCGGTGACTGTCTCCGTTGGGAATTGGCCATTTCCTTCCTAAAGCTGAGTGAGCACAAGGCACTGGCAGAAAACTGTCACCATGGATCTGGGCGTGTTTTTATGTTCAGTGGCTGTGGCAAGTCTTTTTTAGCCTGGCTCAACATTGTTTATAAGTCATAAAAAACACATTATCAGAAGCAAAGTATCGGAAAAGAATGTTGCTATAGAAAACAAATAGTTGTTTTAGATATATATTTTTGTATGCAGGATCATGCATAAAGCAAGGATGACAAACAAACAAAAGGTCACCAGCTGGAAACAACGTAGAGGTGTTGAAATGACATGATGTGTGTCATTGTGTAGTTCTAATCCTTGTCTAATGGCCACTAGTGTAATTAAAAGTATTGTGTTCATTTTCATTTATCAAAACAGTGAAAAAAACTCTTTTGTTTCTTCAATAATTAAAAGGTAACACAAGGTAAGTTATATACAAATGATCAATCTGGGGGTTAAGTATGCCTTTAAAGTGACTATGTGTGTATGTGAGAGGAAAAGAAACTCTCACACACGTCAGCTGGGCACCAAGTGTGTGTGTGTGTGTGTGTGTGTGTGTGTGTGTGTGTGTCTGTCTGTCTGTCTCTGCCCATCATCTGTGCTGTCTGGCCTGTTATCTGGCCAGCCTCCAGCAGCCCAGGACTGGAACAACAGCCCTCTGAGGGTGAGCGTCGGTGCTGGACGGCATCCTGACAGCCAACACGTCGCAGCCACGGTCTAAAACCAGTGGAGGGGAGAGTTCAACTGCAGAACAGCCATCCAGTGGGAGTCTGTGAGGACAACTGGGCCACTGGACTTTTTTTTTTTTCCTTCTCACTTCCTCTGCATGTGTCTCTCTCATTATTTAATTTTCTCTCCCTGGATCCAGTCCGGGCAACAAAACTCAGACTGGAACGTGGTGTTGGCAACAAGTAAGGGAGACTCCCAGATTCTCTGCTGTTTATCTCTCAGCTCTCAACTGTTAACACTGCTGTCAGTGTCGCCTTTTCACATCTGTTATACCAGAAGCTCTGTGGCTTGCATATCAATTTATGCAGTAGGGTTAGCATATTAATGAGGATGGAGGCTTGATATTTCAATGCAAACAGAACCAATATGTCATTTGTTGCTCACTGGACAAAAAAAAACAAATCTTCATAATGTCCACCTTAAGTTACCACTGACATTTAAGAAGTAAAGCTTGTGCTTATGGCTGCGGTCCTATACTCCTTTTTGCTTAGGGAGGTTCCTAACTGAGTGAAATGACCCGGAAGTATGTAAGTGGCAGCCATGATAAGAGCTGGTCGAATTCTTTAAATGTTAAGGAAATGTGCTTCAATGTTTCCTTTCTTGTCTCCTTTATTATAAGGTACACTGAGCCATCCTTTCCAAAAGGAAAGGAAATAATGCCGACCTAAATTCTTTACGGCTGCAACGTTTAAAACGATCCCCGTCAATAACATCTGCTGTTGCATATTTACGTAGCCCAGTGCAGGTGCAGTGTCTTTCCTTACGTCATTATGAGTTGTCCTTCACATCTTTCCTTGACCTCATGACGCTTTCTCCTGATATCAGTTTAACAGTCAGTTATGTGTATATATATATATATATATATATATATATATATATATATATATATATATATATATAACACATATAGTTTATAAATGCAGTATACTTCGGCTTCACTTTGGGTTTAAATGCAGAAGCCAGTGACACAATATATCATAATATTCTCCCTAGAGGAGTATACATTGTTACACTATTTATAGTTTAGATAAGAATATCACTCAACTGTATATGAATTTAGAATCAGAGAGAGACACATGTAGTGCACAATTTCATGCTTTTTATATTGTTGCCAGAGACAAGTAGAATCCAAAAAGTGTTTAAGTTTTTATTACAAAACTGCTGATGTAGAAGTAATTATAGGTTGTTTATTATAAGTAGGCTAATGGTTTACTGTATTGGGACAACCTGGCAAACTGTAACATTAGTAGTAGTACAGTAGTTATAATAGCAATATTATGTTAATAATGAGAGGAGTGGACCCTCGATAGCCAACTGTTACAGCGCACGCTATATAACCATCAGGTCTGACTCCAACCTAGAGACCTTTGTTTGTCACACCCCCCTCTCTCTCTCTCTCTCTCTCTTAATTCTAGACAGAGCAGGTGGATCGCCCAAATTCATTAACTGCCTGTTTAATAAAGGGATGGTGCTCTCTGTTCATGAGGTACAGGTCACAGCAATTATTTGATGTCTTATGATACCTTTTTGGTATCATGCTTTGGCTATAATTGATCAATTAAAGGACTTGAGTCGTGTACTGTTTTCTCTGAGTTTGCTTTGAGTCGATACCAGAAGGGTGCAGGAATGTTTTGAGATATTCTCTGCTGAATGGATGTCATGGATTAAGCTCAAAAGTGGTCTCTACTGTCCCACATGCTGCACATATGACAAGATGCTCTTGACCAATAAACACAACTGCCCATGCACCTTATCAACACCTGTATGAGCTGGTGAATAAATGGCAACACTTTAGCTCGATTGCTAACAGGAAACCAGCAAATGTATCAAAAGAAGTGAGGATGCTGATCAGTTTTGATATTTCATGATAGGAGTTACACAAAAATGAGAGGCTCTCTGCATGTTCATTGGTTAAATCAAACTAAGTGAAAGGGTCTGACTTGATGGTAAACTGCAGTTATGGACCAGTTAACATTTTAACTATAATTCCCAGTCTTCTGTCAGTCTTCGTTCTGTCAGTTTGAAGTGATGGGAAGTATTTATTGTTTGTATTGCAAAAATCAAAGTAAACTCTCAAATGATGGGTTTATCCGCCTCTATATCAGAACCACAGACGTGAGAATTCAGTATGCCTCGTACCTTTTTATACTGAAGTAGAAATAAAAAAATGAGTCACGGAATTATTTCTAGTGCTACTTTTACATAGTTTGTTAAATTTGTATTGCCTCTTTTATTGTTTATATTCTATTTCATTTAAATATATTTTAAATATCTGGTCATACAGCTTCTAGCTTCTCAAATGTAAAGATTTTCTGTTTTGTTTCTCAAGCTTCTACGATACTATACTGAGTAGCCTATTTGTTGGTTTTAGTAGGACACATTTGATTATGTCAATTTGGCCTTAAGAAATTTATGATCTGTCACTATTTCTGACAATTTATAGAGAAAGCGATGAATCAATCAATGGAGAAAATAATAAACATGATTATTTAATGAAAATATTTGTTAGTTACAGCTCTATACGGAAGCAAAAAGAGCAATGCACTTGTTTCATGACAGTGTCTAGGATGCATATTAGTTTAATTCATTTCGGGCACTCAGTCTGTTGCAAAGCAGCACCATGAAAGTTTGCTTTTTCATTCACAAAACAGGATTTAGCAGCACATGTTCACTTTGGATATGCAAAATTGTAATTAAGAGATTATTACTATTATTTCAATTGTATTCTCCAAATAAAGATCATTTTAATACGGTGGAAATGAAAAGTAGACCCTTACAGAGCTTTTTCTTTACATGGGAAATAAGTTCTCATACGGAATAATGAACTAACGTTGTGTCTAAACTGTTGCACTTGTCGTTGCAGGCCTCAGAGACAGTGATCTTACCGAAGTTTCCAACAGCAGCAGTGTGTGTCTCAGGAGAGTGTGTGAGCAGGATGTTCCTCTGTGATGGTGATAAACTCTCGCTGGAGTATGAAGTTGAAGTTGCATTGTTTTCCATGTTGCTGAGTTCATCTGTGGCGGTTGAATAGTAAAATCCTGCCGTTACCGGGTCCGTGCTGTTGTTACTGGGGGTCCCTGCCCTAAGGGGCCCCGGTAAACCCAATAGGAGGACAGACAGAGACACACCGAGGACGTGATTCAAAAACCACGTTTCCATGATTTTCAAGACCCCAAAACGGTCGCCGATAGTTTCCGTAAAGTCGAGTAGAGGCTGGGGAGTCTCCCGGGGACACCATGGGAGGAGCGCTTCAGCTGTTAGTGAAGTTTTGTAAGAATGAAATAAATCCTGGAGCAGGTCCGGAGGAGATCCGCTACTCGGACGGCGGGGAACGGAAGATAACAGAGCCGAGGCAGCAGCCTGTTATCACAGCGCGGGCTCCTCCTCCTCCTCCTCCTGCACACACACACGCACATGCACGCGCACGCGCTACACACTGTGGTCGTTTTTACTCTGCCCTGTTATTCAACCCCGTGGCTGTATTTGCTGCCTTCAGGTGTTATCGGAAGTCCAGCATTTAAATAAATAAAACATCAAACGTTAATTTTTCAGCCATTAAAGACTGATGCTTCAGAGACTTAAGGTTTTGAGACAAATCAAAAACTCAAAGCTTAACTGCTAAATTATCTGCCAAACCTTTGTTTTCTCTCTGCCATTAAGTTATGTTAAACCTTTTTAACCTATAACCTTTTTTGTTTTCCTGGTGGGAAAGGGCTTGTAAAGGCACACACACACACACACACACACACACACACACACACACACACACACACACACACACACACACACACACACACACACACACACACACACACCCCTTAGCACTTCATTATGGTGGTCTTTTACACATAATGAAGATGGAGAATATTGACAATTTTACAATAGAGAATGACGTAGTTAGTGCTACTATCTAAATATGGCTGGTGAATAAACAATAAGTATATTAAGTTACTGGAATCCAAATACCACTTCATTAGCTTGTGTGCACTCCAATTGTCTGTAATGTTCAGACCATAAGAGAACGTTTTCCGTTATCTCTATCTTGCATGACAAAAAGCACAACTATCTGTGTCAACGTGTGTATGTTGTTCAGGCCTGACCCAAAAGTGCATTTTCATATTGATAATACTGGCATGTCAAGCCATCACAAAAAATGTATATGTTAAAGTTTTAGTGCATTGTCCCGTTCTTCAGCCCACCCATCCAGGTTTGTCTTGTTCTTGACTATAGGAAGCCATTATCAGTGCTGAGCGAGTCATCTAGAGGTCAGTTGATGAACAAGGTACTAGTGTCTTTACAGATATCTATGTGCAGTGTTGGCAGTTTGCAGGTCTGATAACACGAAGCTGAGAGGAAGTGGTTTTCACAGCTTTGCTGTTGAGCTGCAGTGACTTTTTTAAACTGAGCAACACAAATTCACCCATATAACATGACCTAATGTATTACTGACAGGATATTCAGCATTTGTTTTAAAACAAAACAAATCTAAAAAAATCTAACCACTCTTCTGGTATAACAGAGACGCTCTTCCTCATACTTCAGTATCTCAATCAAAAGGGATTTTGTGCAGTGACAATAGGACGCTGGCTGTGATTTTTAAAAGGAGTAACTCCAGTGGTTCAGTTCGATGTTGAATGGTTTTCCATGAGCCATTTCAACTACGGTAAATTACTGGCATTATTTATGCAAGACGTTCACTTTTTCTTTTCAACAACAACTTCAACCCAGCTGTTCTAAAACCATATTTTACCTCCTGAACTTGTCTTTGAATCAAATGCCACTGATGAATCTAACAATCTTGTATTTTGTTGTTATTTCTAAATTATTCTAGATCTGCAAGAACACACCGACCAACTAGGAAAAGCAAACAAATAACAACCTGGGGATGCATTTCAATGAACTGTACACATGTAGAAGTGAACAAACACATTTTAATTAAACCTTTTTGTCACATGTACACAGGCTATTTAACCCACATGAGAACCATGGTGGCTGGAAGTGACCCAGCAGTCTCTGTTGAATAAAATATGCGTGCAGAATGTGACCCACAGGGCAACATGAGACACTGTTTGAGGCAGGAAATGTAGTTTCAGGCTTACAGCTATGACATGTCACAGAGGCAGTGCTTAAGTCAGTCAGTCGAGTGGTGGTTGCACCATCGTGTCGGCCATGATGAATGAGGATTGGTGGTAGCGGTGACGAGAGGCAAAGTCATCATTTTCCTCCGTCAGCTGCTTGGTTTTCACCCCAAACCCGGACAGAGAGGGGGTGACTACGATCTCATCCTGAGGTGATACTTTCCCCCTGAAAGACAGTGAGATAGTACGGAGAGATGGGTTTCAGGGACATGGGAAATGACCACATAACCGAAAAATGACTTTAGTTCCAGCCTGTGATTCATCAATGATCTGGACAGATAATTTAACATTTCTATGATGAATGAAATTTAAATGTCTTATTCATCGGTCACTCTATCTTATAAATTAAATCCAAAATTAAAAGTATTTTTGTACAACCACACAATACCTGCAAATGCTATTCAATGTTGATTTGAGCCACGTGAAAAAGCTGAATCGACCTGCAATACCTGCAAATAAATCCAAATCCAAAATTCAACTGTTATCTTGAGAAGAATGAGCACAATGAGTTAGTTAATTACAATACTAGCCACAGAAAAAACCTCAAAAATATCTAATCATATTATTACATTATATTTACTATGGAGACCCTTTTCATTGCGTCAATATTGAAGTTGTCACAGTGCACAGAAGTGTAGTAACACACAGCATCACATTGACCACCTGTGGGACAAGTGTTTAACACTTGCAGAGCTCGTGCTCAGAAATGTGTCGAGTCAGACAGCTAAGGCTAGCTGTACTGTGGTGAGTCTATGCACAGATGCTGCTGGGTGTCTCATCCAGCCATTCTAGAAATCCTAAACCCTAACAGCTGCCAGCCTGCCAGGCAAAAAGACTGCAAGTGAAACTCCCAGAAATGTGCCAGAGTATAATACCAGGTCATATAACAATTTAGCATGGGGTGACCCAATCTAAATACTTAAAAATAAAAATAAAGTAACTGTGAATCAAGGCGCCCCCCCCCCCCCGACACATATAGGATCATCTAAAATGGTCTAATAACACAAAACATAAAAATAAGAGTCATGCTTTAGCTTCTATAAAAAAGGCATTGCTTGCAGACTAATCCTAGTGTAATAAAAAGGCCTAAAATTACACAAGTTTATGGAATGTAAACGTGCGACTAAAATAACACACCAGGCATAGAGAAGACGTCATTAGAAAGTAAACCAATTGAGTTAATATCAAAACATAATGTGTGATGACATTTTTCATTAAAAGCAAATGATTTATAGAATGCAAAGTGAAACGCATGAACGGTTATCAACAATTTCCTGTTTACTAAAAAAGGCACAATAATTTCACAATTATTCTCTATGCATATCAGGAACAATATAGGATTCATTCAATTTTTTGTTAGTTTAATGGACTTGTTTCCTGAATTTTAAGCCATTTTCCAAAATCTGCAAAATCTGCAAAATTAGCTAAATACTTATACCTAGTCAAACCTTAAAACTTGCATAAAAAATAAATGTCAACAATTAGAGCATGCACATGTATTGATCCTGGTCTGTTTAGGTTAATTGATCAACATTACCTATAGCTAACATTAGCTATAGGTAATTCATTCATTCATGTATTTTTCATTCCTAATGCGTTTTTTTTTTATGTGGGACTGTCCAAGTCAGGACATTTGGTCACCCTGACAGGACCACACCATGAAGCCAAGCTAAGTGTGTCTAAACAGGAAATGAACTGATGGAAATCACCTATAGGTAGTCCAGGACTTGCTTTCCCAATGTAGAAGAAGAGCAGCAAGGCAAAGATTATGTTTGCTAAGGCATAAACCCACTGAATAACAAACATAATCAGTATGGAGCTCAATGCCTGGAAGAGAAAAATAATCATTAATATTCTGTCAGTATTATATGAAACTAAACCATTAGAACAAAAAGAAAAACAAGTGTGTAACCTACCCCGATAAGAGCGACCCAGTGGATTGCAGAACTTTGCATACAATGAATCCTGCATGGGTTTAATTTCAAAACTCTGGTCCTCTGTTTTACCTCCAGTACCTGAACGATTTAATAAAAAAAAGGGTCAGGTTACTTAAAACAGATATGACTCATCATCCCTACTCTAGTCAATTCTGCTGGATGGTTCGAGCTGATCACCTGCGCTGTGATCGAGAGAGTCAGCAGATGAATCCTGATCAGCATCGTTTACTTTAGAGCGGCATTTGACTTGTGGTTCTTCTCCAGCCTCCTCATGTGGTGTAGCCAAACTCACATCCTCTACTTTCTCTTCTGAGAACATATTGCTGTTTAGGTCCAAGCCAAAGCTGTCCATCAGCATCTGCTTAGAAGTGACATTAGCCTTTCTGCCCTTGCATCTACTGCTCAGCTCTTGCATGGAGGTCTTCTCAGCGCCAGCATCAACATTTGACACAGGGGGAAAGATCTGGTCCATGTCCTTGGTGAACTCCAAAAGAGTGCCTTTACACTGCTGCGGACTCCCACCTCCACTCCCATAGCTTGGGAGAGTTGCCACGATCAGAGGCCTGGCGCTCTGCCTGGTTGACCCACGCTGGTTTCTTTTGGCCGGGATGAGGGAGCCCCTCTTCTCTTTAGTCTGCAGCTGGAAGGTCATGGCCACACTGAAGTAGGAGTAGTCGATGAAGCTGTATGTGAGCATGAAGTTTATGGAGACGATGGGGGCCAGCACGTTGACCTGACCGATGAAAACGAAGGCCATGGTCAGCAGGCTGGTCAGACAGATAGCTGCCACTGGAGTCCTGTTTGGGCCTTTCTGTTAGAGAGGGAGAGGGTCACGATATGGAATGGCATTGCCGTCCAATAAAAAAGACAAAATAACGGACATCCATACAGAAATCTGGGACCCATTTCTAACACAGATCGGTGGAACGTAAACTAAGATAAGTCTGATGTATTCAAAACCAAACTTACAGTGCACCATGATGTGTATACAGTATGTGTCATAATTAGTTTCTTTTGGTTGATTTCTTTTTCTTTTCTTTTTATTCTTCATTCATTTTTATTATTTTGTGAATAGTTATATGTATGAATGTGCATTTTTGGTGTCTGTAAAAAAGGAAACAAATATAATTGAAATAAATATACATAAAACCATAAGTGATTTACAATGTTCTGATAAAATTAAGGATCCTTATTAAAGAGTTGAGAAAATATTAATTAGCTAAATTAACAATTAAAATGAAGGTTAAGTGACCGTTTAAAAAGTTATTAAAAGTTAATGTTTTAAAGATACATGCGTTTCATAGGACAGTGACGCTATGTTAAAATACACATGCCTTGGGTCCTATGTATGGGACAAAGAAGATTTTCCCATTCCTCCTGATTGAGGCTGTGTAGCTTCACAACTTTAACCTTTTGCCCAAATACAAAAAGTCATTTATGGACAAGAAGGCAAACCTAAACAGCCAGCTGAAGGGAAAACTGAACTTAGTTATATTTGAGTAATATGAAACCAAACCAGTAGATAGTTAGTAATTGTTTTAACATGTTTGCTAACCAGTTTGCTTACATATCCCAGGTCCTATCACACAGTTTAAGAAGCACTGCTGTGTGCCTGGCGGGCCTCCAGAGCACACAGCAGAGCGGGGCCCTGCCCGTCGCCCTTCCTGCGTTTGTTCTGAAGCTTTGATTTGGGCCAAGATGTCTAGGGCCTCATTCCAGCACGCTGAGAGAGGTCAGACACCGCTGCCACCCAGGGAAGTCTGAGGAAAACTGTGGATGGACGAGGTCAGGACGTCACAGTGACTGTGCGTGTGGTTGTGTAGCAGAAGTTAGTTGTAACTATTTACTGTAATGCAAGTCCAGTCATTTCAAAGGAGTGGAGTCCGCACTCTATAGTTATGCAGTCCTGTCACTGTTTCCTGTTGAGTCCACCCACCACACCCCCCTGTACATCCAGACTACACACACTTATTAGCAGTGGTGGTAACGTATTGCTTCAAATAAGTGAATTTACTGGTGCATAAACACACACCCTCACTATATAATCTGCAATGACATCATGGTGACTAGCTAATATTTTTTAAATATACTATTCATGTCCAGACATCCCTCCCTTTCTGGCTCCATCCATCCATCCATCCATCCATCCATCCATCCATCCACCCACCTCTCTTCCCAGGAAGGCCAGAGCAGGGATGACCCCCTCTTGGGCGATGCAGTGGAGGATCCTGGGTGCACCGTACAGCCCGCCCATGCAGGAAGCCAGGGAGGAGATGTAGAGGCCCAGCAGAAAGAGGAAGCCCACCAAGGAGACCTGGAGGAAGAAGGAAAACAAACAGAGGGTGGAAGAGGATGGGGTGGGGTCGAGAGCTCACAACAGCTACACCCAGTTCAGTTCCGCTGCAGCCAGACCCTTATGAAAACAATGAGAACTGACCACTGATGAAGAAGTCAAGGATGTCTCAAAACAGTCAGTGATTGGTTCAAACTCATTTGCATATTAATATGAGAGAGAGAGATTTTTTTTAATTAAAATAATCCCCAGATTTATCTCTAGATGGAGAAAAACACTAACTTGCAAGGGAGTTTTGCTGCATCAGACATCGGATTGATCTGCTCTTCCCCACAGCCCGATCACTTACTCCCACTTTTCATGACACACTGAACAGTTTGCGTGTTACCTTAGCTCTACTCTGCACAAACTAACCCCGCCAGGTCTTCCTACCATCAGCTGTCCATATGGAGGGCAAACCCAGGCTCAACAAGGCCGAGAATTCAGAGTTCAAATGTCAAACCTCCATTCAGCTGACATGTGACATGATATACACATTGTGCGACTGTTTTAGCATGATCTGTTTGAGTCAACAGACAACCCTCACAGTATGATAAGTATACGCAAGAGAGGAGAAATTAATTAAAGTTACGAACATACCTTTAAATGATTATGAGTATTTGTTTCCATTTTGTAATTTCATTTGCACAGCATTTGAGTTGTATTAAAAATAAGATGAAGGCTGGTTTGCTGAATAAGGTCATGTTAAGAAAAAAGAAAATAAACTGAGGCCAGAATATTGAGATTTTGTGCTTTTGGGGGCGCTGCTTTTCCTAATTACACGTGTGATAAGATTCTGCAAGCTCACCATAATCAGTTTGACACACTAGCTAATTTATGACTGAAAAGTAAAGTCAGTGATCGATCTAAACGCATAGCATTAGCCACTTTAACAGTGTAGATCTAAATATATTACACAGACGCAGGTGAACGCGAATCATTAATACATCTCAGATCAAATTTGATGCACGAGTCAGTTTGTTAATGCACTTTATTTAAGTGTTAAATTCACTAACTTATCTTTTAACCTGCCCTTTATTAAATATGTCCTTCACTCATTTAACTTCACTTGGTAAGAACTAAAACAAATGTCTTTGTATACCTGCACATTGAATACCAGTGCATTGGTGAGAAAAGTAGAAGTACAAAGCAGGCCAGAAAATCATTTGCCTGACAAAAGGTCTGTCATCAGTCGGTCCATCCAAAATCACTTGTGGTATTTTCAAGCAGTCAAGTGTTTACTTTTGTGAAGTGTTTCCAGTAATTACCACAGTGCCCAAGTGCCAATTAAGAGCGCAGGCGTGTGGACTTTTATCAGAGCACACTTAAATCGTGCAACCACACAAATACAGTGCATGGCACAAGCCGGCTCAGACAATTTGTGGTAAAAACAAAAAAGCCCTGCACAGGACCGAGGAGTTATACAACTAATAAAGCTCATGCCTAAAATACCTAGCATGATATTAGTTTGAATGGTTTGTGGGATAAACATTTTTAAGGATAGAGCATCCTTGACAAAAACCTTTCCTTTGTGGGACTACCTGGCAGAGTGTGAAAGTGCACTTAAGTGCCCAAGACTGCAAGTGTGGGCATTATGAAAGACACAGTAAGTTTCATATACTTAAAAGATTTAATATCATTTATGAGTGTTTCTACTTAAGTGAAAATAAATTCAGCAATGGGTCTTACATCTCAAGGCTGAGAACAGTCAGAACCTGAACTGTGACGACACCACATCAACAAAGTGAGCCATCATGGGGAATTGCCTCACCCCAGCCCTTCTGTTGAGAGGGCCTCTATGACGGGGCAGGATGGAAAAAGAAAGGGGAGTTTACCTTTTCTGCTATCAAGAAGTCATAGCGCAGAGCTTCTCTGGTGCAGATGGCCCCCAGAAGGAAGACAAAGACCAGATACAGGAACCACCTGTGGGTCACCAACAGTACATCACACAGGATTATTAACAACGGCTGCTCTCACTATTAATAGGAGAATTGTGTCATCACATGAGAGTGTCTGATAGGGCCATGCTGGGAATATTTGTTTCTTTGTTCTCTCCAATGAAGACGGTAAAGGTTGCCCTTTAGACAGAAGATACCACACAAAGTGATCTGATAGGACAACAAAAGTAAAAGTAAAACGTAAAATAAAACTAAAATAAAAAAGTACCATTTTGGATGATGCATAGCTTGGGGAGACACTCCACAGTGACATTTGAATACTATCCCTGTAGCATGAGGTGTAGTTCAATAGAAAAGTGTATTTTCTGATGTTGGTACTACAACTTTACATTGTGTAAGTATAGCCAATTTGGGCATCACTGTAGCGCAGTCTGTATGATTCCACAGTATTTCCATCTGTGTACTATTACAGCAGTGTCCGTGTGGTGTTTTTATTTTACAATATTGTTGTGCGTGTGTGTGTGTTGGGGTGTCGTCATACGAGGTGAAGACAGCTGCCAGTGTTCCCACAGGGATGTTGTGTTCAGGCCGCTGAAGGTCTGAGCTCATGTTGAAACCTGCCATAACCCCTACAAACAAACACACACACACACACACACGCACAAACACACAAACCACAAAAATGTACACGAAATACTGCACATCACAAAATGTATTTTCATACTGCACATCACAAAATGGATTTTCATACTGCACATCACAAAATGGATTTTCATACTGCATATGTAGCTGCAAGAATTGAAAAGTGGGCTGGAGTGCTAAAGTGCCTAATACATACTGCACATGTGCAATGCAAACTGTCAGTGTGTTACCTGCAGGTTTTTCACACAATATTAGAGTTAAAAAAAAAGCGATGATGTGGCGATGATGTAGCGATGTTGTAACGATGATGTAGCGATGATGTAGCGATGTTGTAACGATGATGTAGCGATGATGTAGCGATGTTGTAACGATGATGTAGCGATGATGTAGCGATGATGCGCCTCACCTGTAGCAGCAGGGAAGAAGACCCCAAAGACGGTGAAGAAGTTTTCTCCTGAGGTGTAATCTGGCATTGTGTTGCTGCTGAGCAGCCCGGCTGAATAACCAATGAAACCATGTTCTGAGAAGAGACAAAAACACAGCAGTTCTGAACTTTATGCCAGAATTACCCGAATGTCTTCACTTCAAACAGTCAAAAGTATCAACAGTACAAACCTGTCGACTGCCTGACTGCAGACATTGTGTCGTGTTAAATAACTTCATTGACGTCGGATTTGAAGATCTATACAATTGTTCTTGATTTTGAAATTAATGGGGCAACGGGCATGAGATGCGTTTTAAAGATCAAAACATTTTGCCATAGTTTTTCCCAATAGTGTCCTTTTGACTAAATAAATGCATCCAAACATTGCAGATGGTCCAGGCTCATCCACAATAATGCCCATATACAATTGAATTACTTTAGATTTTACTTCCTAACAATCATATGTAAAAAAAAAGCATAGCATAAACATTGCTAGAGACCACAGGGCGGGTGCTATGATGCAACCTGCAGCTACAGTATGATTTAACTGTGTTTTAATTTGTTTGCTTTCACTTTTTCCTTCCTAGGTGATTATTGGTGAGTTTTTTGCACTGCATTTCCTGTCTGTTGAGACTAACTGGGAATGTAAACGCATCACGTCTGCACCAGGGGATTTTCCCAGGAAAGACCTACGGTACCAGACACCACGCGTTTACAAAAATATATACCATAGGTTTGAAAAGATTACATTTTATCAGTAAGAGTATTCATATTGAAACATTATTATTACAGCACTACCTGAACAAGGATTTCATCACTGCAATTAGAGACTGTTGCATGTATTTTTTAACAATAGGTAGCGTGACACCTTAAAAGTATGCAGCCTATGCCAGTTCAGTCTCAGGTCTGCTTGTTGAACGTGCAAGAGAGGAGAGATTGTTCTGCAGTGGTGGGGGCCATCTAAACCACAGTCTGAAGGGCAGGCCCATGTTACAACACCGGACATTTCCCCCATGGTTATCTTGCGATGGGAAAGAATGTGTTCTCTCAGATTAATGACATGTTTATCCAAAAGGAAGTCACCACCCTTTTCAGAAGCTCAACAGCTTCCAAGTTAGAGAGAAAGAATGAGAGTGAGCGAGAGAGGGAGACAGAGAGGAGAGAGAGAGAGAGAGAGAGAGTGAGAGTGCTCTTTCCCCCCCCCCCCCCTTTTCTTTTAGACAAAAGCCAAAACCATAAGGACTTTATAGTCTAGTTACTCCAAGTGCACATGTTCTCCAGGATAATTATTTAAAGAGGCTGTAAAGACTGACATCAAAATGGTACTAGGTGCCCACACTCTTGTTCACCCTGTGACCTCGCGAGACCGCCCTCTGTCCAAACAATCAGACTCTAACAGATCCAGGGTCGTCAGCGTCCATGTCTGCACCATGGGCTCCCCACCCATATTACAACAGACACTCCAGCATCCAACCATGCTTCACTTTCTAAGTGTTCAACTGAGGTTGTTGGAAAACATGAACACAAATGTAGCCAGACTGCCAGAGTATTTGATGCGGTCAAAAACTGCAAACAAATATGTCTTTCAAGAGCTTTGGTGGAGGTAAATAAAAATAACCATGCAAAACAAATAAATGTATTAACATGCATATATTTTACATGCCTAATCACATTGTAAATTAGGATTTGCTGCTAATGGCAAAACAGCACTACGTTGAAAACAAAATCATTGCCTTAAAGTATATATTTTGCACAGACCATTTAAAATCAAGTCAGTTATAGTAATTTGACGAAACACTTTATTTAAGAATATGGTGGTGATGGTGCACATGGTAAACACACTAGCTGCTAATAAACATCAGCATGGTATCATCATTGGTTATGTTAGCATGTAGCTCTAAGCACTGCTGTGCCTGAGTACAGAGAGTAATACATCCACCGGCTATTTAGTTACAGGATGGAGATTTCTTACCATCATATCTCACATGATATGACACATGTAAAGTGATGTAGGCAGAACTTGTGTGTGATATATATATATAAAAACATCACTCTGCTTTGTGGAGGCCTACAGAGTAAACACGATTTCAGATAAAGCTGTGGTGACAGCGTTCATATTATTATAGTATTATATTGTCTGAAGAACAAGTGTATAGGCAGAGTGGGGCTCCTTTCTGAACTCAGCATTCCTCTGATGCAGACTGGAATGTGTAGTCAGATTACATAAGGCCTCTCCCACACTAACCAGTATAAACTGTTGTGCATGGAGAACAGGGCAGGCTGTGATGTTACAGAGGTGGGGCAGGTCCCACTGGGATGATTGAGAGCTATATATTATAGCATGGATCACAGGGAGAGATGATGTGGCGGTCTCTGGAGTAGCAGCAGGCCTCAGATCTCAGTTCCGGCCTTCTCGCTTTGTCATTTTCAAAAAATGTGGGTGAGTCTGGTTAACACCCTAAACCCCAGACCAGAGCAGCACATTATGGCTTCCTGTTCTGTGGGGAATAGGCTTCAACTAAAAAAGGGACTGGGCCTTGGGTTGAATATCATCTGGTCACAAGGTTTTGCGGTTAAAGAGATAATATGTTGGCAGTGCTACTGCTACTTAATTTACTACACAAAGACTACAATTGGGAAAATAATTGTCCTCCCATCAGGGATGATAAAGCACTATTCTGAGCTGTATTACATGTTGCAGTTTTTAAATAACATCTGTCACAGTACTGCAGGAAGGACTTGTCACAATCAGTCACTTAAGGCTGGGGAAATGAGGAAGCCAGGTCAGTCTACAGGTGAGAGTTCATGTTCATATATAATAACACCTCTAAACACTTCTACTCATGATACTAACACCGAGTCATCAGCTTCACATTGTAGACATTAAGATAGTGGCTGACAGTGTATTTTGACAGAATAAGGTAGGGGTCTATTAGATGACATGACAGGCCAACACAAATATTAAAACTTTTTGGATTGTAGCTTTTGATTTTCTTTACAATAATCTTTACTGTTTGATTTGTATCAAAGACCCCAGTAATGCAGTCTTTTCTCTTCAAATATTATTGTTTTTGGGGTTCAAAAGCCACTGAAACTGCATCAAAATCAGGGGAATCTAAATCAATAAAACTCATCTTATTTTTGTCCCCCTCAACCAACACCCAAAAGATATTCAGTTTACAATAATATAAAAACAGATAAGCAGCAAATGCTCAAGTTAGAGAAGCTGGAACCACAGAATCTTTGGCCTGTGAAGGAAAAATACCTGCAACCATTAATTAATCTTCAGCGTCAGCTCTAAAGTTGACCATTTCAGATCATGAACACAGACAATCCGATGTACTGTTTTGTATTAAATGATAATATTTGCCAAGCATACCGACAACATTCCAACATCCCGTTATAGTTTTGATATAGTACGTCACTTGGCTGACATGACCTTCATGGCAGTAATGTACCATGGTAACCTGAAAGTGTACATATAGGGACGTGTTCTAAAACTTTGGGTTCAGTAAGGGCAGGCTAATCTGGGCTGTTTCAACTAGCTAGTGGACTTGCTGGTCTTCTGCCAACCATGAGGTCAGCACAACAAACACAGAAGCTCTTAATTGGAAAAACCTGGAGAAGCCATTATGGCTGGTTCTCCCACAATTCTTCAGGATTGCAAACTGGTGTCTGCCTACTGTAAAAAAAGTAAATCAGTAGTAAGTTTTCTTTTTTTTGACACTGGGGTACGAGTAGTTGTAAAGTTCTACTAAAAACTAGCCATTGCCCACAGCTGGACAGGTACACGGAGTATACTTGTATGGTGTGCACCTCAGGTTAAATGTGTTGCATTATAGTGTGCACTATTTTGTGCCTATAATGTCCTCTTCACATAAAAACTGGCTTGACTCCTGGAACACTTTTCTCTTCCCACTGGACAGGACATTGATAATCAGTGAGAACAGGAAATGTGGGAAAGGACTTCCTGACAGCAAGCAAAAGAATACAATCTACTCAAAAAGGGCAACATTTCCTCAACACAAAAAAATAAAATAAAAAAATCTTCAATAAAAACACTGCCAGTCAGAGTTGGCATAAGCCACAATAAAACAGCACTTTACAGTTCCTACGTTTCTAACTAAACCGAGGAGCCACTGAGGGCAAAGCAAGTTGGGTTAACTGACAAAAATGGGTACAATTTGTATCATAAAGGTCATTACTCAGACACCAGCCTCATGAAGAGGTGAACTGTAGAGAGAGCAATACGAAACGAACACTGACAATAATAAATGATACTACAGCTACACCTGCTGGCCTGAACAGGTCACAGACATAGAGTATGATGAATTTCACAAAACACAACCGACATATTATTTTTTTTTAGCTCACTCATGAGTTAAAGAAGACACACAGCTCCTTTTGCTACATTACCTCAGAACTTAAGAGAGAAATACAAACTCTGTCCCAACTTGTGCTATTGGAAGGGGCTCTGAACACTAAATGTCTACATAATTGTAACCTGGTTAAATGGTTAACCAGAGGATTTGACATTACTAGTCTGGGGCAAAGTCTGAATAATTTGAGGATAATCATGATTTAAAAATACACATACAGAGTATTAGAAGACACAACATATCAGTACTGATTTAACTTGATGATTCCCATTACCTTCATATCTGTATTCATGACCACCAGCCCTACCTGGGTCAAGATGTGTGAAGGTGCCGATGACAAAGTCCAGCGTGGAGATGGCCAGCACAGCCAGCAGCAGCAGCTGGAGTCGGACAATCCACTTGACACCAGCCAGGTTGATTCCAAGCAGTGCCAGCAGCACCGCCGCCGACATGCCGCGCACCGCCCACTGGTTCTGTAGACTTAGCAGCTCTGCCACTGACTCAGAGAAACCTGTGATGTACATGGCTCCAGCTACACACTGCAAAGGTGGGAAGCAGCATGAGAGGGAAGACAACATCATTTGAGTCTAAACTGAAAGTCTGGATTTGTTACTCACCTGTCCAAACACGTAAAGGAGGCCGACAGTGCCCCCAACCCTGCCACCCAGGACAGTGGAGATCATGGAGTAGATTCCTCCACTACCAACACCGCAGTGCTCACACACTCCGATCCCGGACATTACCGTCACTAAAGCCACCAGCACAACCAAGGAGACCAGGAACATCCCGAGCAGCACGCCTGTGTTCCCCTGCATGATGATGGGAGACGAGATGACACAAAATACTAAATCCCCTATGTGAATACAGTATGTGCAGATCTGCAGCATGCAACTCCTCTACAGCTGTACATTTAATATTTGAAATTGAAGAACAGATATGTTGAATGCTTTGTATGTAATTCACTGCACACTTTGCACATCCTGTATACATGCTTGTGTCTTTTTCTTCAATATTTATTCGGTTTATACGTCTGCATATTTTTATTTCCTTCGTTTATCTCAGTATCTTAAAGGAATAGTCAACCGAACTATGTTTTAGCGGTCAATTCAAACCCAAACAAATGTATCAATTACGATCACAGGTTTTTGTAGCTGCGTCCTGTGATGACATACGTACATTAAAGTGTTTGGGATCAACTGACAGGCTTAATGATGGTTTCAGCTAAAAACAAAAACCAAGAGCTTTAACAGAGCTAGACAGATATATGCAACAGCCATGCCCAAGCCTGAGGATACATATTATAAAAGGGGAAATAAACATAATATGCAGTCGTCCCACACGCAAACATTTTTTATTTCTGATTAGAAAAGTGATTATTTATTTTATTTTTCTGCACACGACTGTACCATTCAAGCACACTTTTCCATATTTGTATATACTGTATATATGAAGTCCATCAAAATCAGAGCATATTGAATGGTTTGATCTTGGGAAAAATTATTTTTTGTTTTCAAAAAAGACCGAGTAAAAGAGGGACATTGGGGGTGCTCTAATTGACAAAAACTCCCAACATATGACCAATTCATATTTAATGAAGGTAATTTAAAAATATGTTTACAGCATTAAGCTGACCAAGAGGACACACTTCATCAGTAGATACATCTCTAGGAGAATAATGACCTTTAGCATACATTTAGATTGATCCATTTAAATCTTTCAGGGTTGTTATTTTGTCTCTTCAATAAACACATTTCTTCATATGTTTTGCTTCTATTAATGTATGTGAAGACAAATACAAACACAGTAAGAGTGCAGTCTTTCTGTCAGTCTTTCGTAATACAAACAGACAATAGAAAGACAAAATAGAAATAGACGTAGAGAGAGCAACTTACCACCAGGTAGCCCGTACGTAGGAACAGCACCACACCAAAGATGTTGATCATGCAGGTGGTGAAAACTCCATCCCAGGTACCAAAGAGCACCGGAGCCCACACAAACAGCTTGATCCTCCACCACGGCTGGCTGGACAGCTGGAAGCCCTGACCAAACACAAACAAAAGTTAAAGCACTGTCTGGTCTAAAGATGTCAACATCAACAAGTCATTACTATATTAATTTTTGCATTAGTAGCAAATACCTGTGCATCTTCGTGAAACAGATCATGGACAAGTGTTTTGGACTCAGCGACTCCCCCCTTCAACAGTCTTGCCCCGTCTCCCACAGTCCAACCTACTGGCAGGGTTTCCATTACAACCTACAAGAGTAAACAGCTGTGTTACACTTCTCCAGGTGGGCCTATTTTCTCTAAGTTAAGCATAGGTGTCATTTAAAACGACAATAGGAAGAAACTCAGTTTATGGGGATTTTATTGTATACAGTATATGGTTTGAATTCATTAATAATGACCACATTAGTTATGTAAATGAGTTTGTGTACAAACTAAAATTGGTCCCGCCTATCCCAGTCAAACAGGTTCAGCACGAGACACCCGGATACAGCTGGGTGTGCTCATGGCCATCGGCTCCTGCAGCTGGATAGACGTCAGTAGTGAGCCAGGATACTACTTTACCTCCAGGTAGCTGAAACAATGAAACAGTCTAGACCACAGGCTGCAGTTCACAGTGATATAACGGAAGGTAAATATTTGATGGTAACTATAGTCAGTATTAAGTGAGAATGTCAAAGCCAAACACAATTAACAAACGTGTAAATTTAATGTTTCCCGGTGGCAAAAGCTAAATATGCCCCAGTAGGCTATCCCCGAGATTCTGGGAATATCTTTTAAATGAGGCAATACGCAATACGGCATCTTAATTAAATACAATTGATTTACATAAAAATACGAAACTTAATTGATTTGCCAAAACGTTTTTGTGGCAGGACAGTGAAACAAATAATTTAAATGTTTGTTACGGTTGGTGGGCTTTAGCCTATGTGCCAAATTGAACAGCATGCATTCAGTAAAGGTGTTCACTCACATTTTACAAGGCAAATAAGAAATTAACTTGAAATGATAACTTTTAATTTGGCGTGATGCTCTACATTCATGGAGCGTCTCGGCTCAACTCAACCAGTCAGCGAAACCTACCTTTCACAGAGTCCCATATCTTTCCATGTTGAGAAGAACATAGGAATAGTCAGCTATCTTAACGACACATCAGTTCATTGTTCCTCAGATGACTCCAGTCAGCTTGAACAGGACTCCCAGCTGCTCCTGCTGTTAACGTGTGTTGTGAAAACGTCAGCAGCGCGCAGGTAACTTTAGTTAGCCTACCTCCAGGGTGTGTTGCTGCTTTGCACCAGGATCTTGTGTTAGTTTTGGCAAGCCCTTCAGCATGTTGACTAATGATTAAAGCTGAAAAATGCACCTACCACTCAATATCCTTATCTTTGTATTCATGAAATTATTTCCTAAAACATGATTTAGACACTAGCCTTTGGGAAAGGAGATTATGTTGTGGGCTGTAAGGATGTTTGTAGGCCCTCATTTTGCTATGACGGACTACAGTCACAAATAACAGAGATCATACATTTTTTATGTGTATATTTGTGGATTTAACACACTAGAGAATATATCTAAGAAGTGTAAGTGATATGAACAATGTCTTTGTGTCTATTTCCACCCTATCATCTGTGAGGATGTGCTGCTCTTCTCTATTGTATATCACGCCAAATTAATTCTGGTAAAGATGAATGTCTTTGGATTTTGGGACTGTTGGTCGAACAAAACATGACATGCAAAGACTTCAAGGTGTGCTCTGGGAAATTGTGATGAACATTTTTCCAATCTCATACATTTCCCAGACTAAAATCTTTTTTGATACACTAATAAAAACAATTGCTTGTTGCAGCCCTTCATTTCCCGCATTTTGCTGAGGACCCCCATAAACGCCTGACTAAGACTTGTCACTCAACCACACAGACAAAGAATAAATGTAACGTACAGATAATCTCAGTTTAATGGTCTTTGAATATTAAAAACAGTTCACGTTCAAATACTGTGAATTATTTTATTTATAAGGACATGACACACAACAATCAAAACAACAATTTAATCAGATTGTTTACAAATCATAATATATTGCAAAAATCTAATCATATGGGTTACTTGACTGAAATAAATCAGCTACAATTAAAGCTGCACATTATTCATAAAACAAGTTCACTTGACCCGACAAGTTAGAGACCATGCAATTAAACCTTACCGTCTAACTTAAGATCGACCTTACAGTGAAGCAGAAGGGCTTCCTCGTCAAGTTCTTTAAAAGTATGAAAATGCCAACGTCAAAGGAGATTCCCATTGGCAATTGAAAGATCTTGACACAAACGACTTGTACAGAGATAAATGAGGGTAGCAATAGTGACTGCATATGATATACTGTACATATCAGTGCCTTAAATGACATGTTTCAAAAATAGTTTTTATCAAAATTCAATAATTCAGATCTTTTTACACAAAACATTTTTTCATCTAGCTTATACAAGGACACTTATGGCCAGGTTACTGACAAAAGTTAATTAAAAGGAAAAGTACTGCTGATATAACTCATGAATCTTCATCAGTTCTGCATTTTGAATTGCTTAATTGAATTTAAACTTCTCCATGAACAATTCATGGGGTACAATTAACCGACGCAGAATTACTCATCTGCACTGTGCTTTCAATTATTTCTTACAATGAAATGGGTAGCTAGTGAAATATTTCAACCACAACACTTATTTTTCATTTATACTCCACCCGTTATTTGAACTGACATGAATTCAAGCTGACCACAGCTACTTGATACTAGAAAGAGTGATTTCAGGTGGAACATTTTCTGAGGGTGGGGGGGCTTTTCATTACCAACAGTTGTATACAGTAACTCCCATCATAATGCATCAACTTACAAACAAAGAATCACTTTACTAGTTATCATAAAACTGTAAAAAGAAAAGTGGCAATTTTAATTTGATAACTGGTGAGATATATACAAACCTCCGAAAGCCACATCTTGTCAGCAAGTGAAATGGATTCATTGTTGGATGCAATAACTTTTGGAAAACTTATTAATGTGCCTGCCACTGACAAAAAGTGTTGCTTGCACAAGCCTGGTCTCTTGACACAAATATCTGACAGTACTTCTCAGAAGAACATAAAAATATACAATGTATTTACAGCAGGATCTTTTTTGTACATTCTTGTGGGAATGTTCAATGAGGAAAAATAAAGCATTTTTTTCATGATTAATGTGGGTGCTGCCTGTCCCTGATTGTCCGTAGAATTGTAACGAGGGAGCTTTACATCAATTGTTAAACCTAATTTGATGGTGCATATAAAAACAGTGTTTTACACAATAGCACCTCACACATACATGTACACATTGAAAACAATCAATAGTGTGATGAAGTACAGATGAGACCTCAATCGCATTCTTTTTTTTTTTTCAACGAGGCCCGGACAGATGTGGTTTACTACTGAATACTAGCAACAAGGTGATAATGATCAAAGTATCTGAAACATGATTCTTTACTCAGATACACACACACACAAACACACACACAGCAGCACAGTCAATGAAAAAACTGCTATTTCCTTCCAACAAAAGATAATAGTTGGGAAATAAACTCGGTGCCATTTCTTGCTAAAATAATAAAACATGATGGGCAAAATTAAATAAAGCTCCCAGATCTCAATGCATTACAGACTGAATAGGTTGATAGCTTATGCGTTTGTTGTTATTGTGCAAGTGGAATTAGTAGCCATAGAGCGCTGACTAAGAGAAAGCTGAAATACATAGAGAGGAATGAGTAAAGGAAAGCCTGTAACAAAAAACTAAAAAAAGAACAGAAAAGGCACAGAAGCAAAACTAATAAAACTGGAAAACAAAGCACATCATTGCCATGTGTACTGTCTTTCTTAATATAGCCTTAATAAAACTTCAAGGGGGTCTAATCCCATTGTTGTTTCCCCAAAATGTGTGCATCTTCCAAGAAGAAGAACAATCAAAGTATTATAAAACTGCAGATACGAGAGCTACATACTAAGTGACGAAAGCAACAAGCGTCATCTGTAATTTCAAATAACCCAAATCTGAAAGTACATACTACATTCCCTGTAGTGTGTAATTGTGCAAGTTGTGCAAGAATTAAGCACAATCCTTTAAAGGAATTTCATTAAAACTCACTTGTACTGCTGAAGGAAATAATAATGACCCGGCAACCATTACATGATTGCAGCTATTTGATTACCTAAATCTTTTTGTTTTGTTTTTTAAAATCTAACGCAGCCCAGCCTTTTTATTACACTGTACAATAAATTCAGCAACAAAAGGGAATACATTAATTAATTAATTTGATGAATAAGAACTATCAGTTGTTTTTTTGGCCATCACAACAAACAAATTAGGCCTAATCTGTAAAAATGAATACAATCATATCATGTGGGCACACCCATCCCAGATGACTACATAAAGTGAAGAATCAGTTATGATCTAATCATGGTGTCATTTCATAGACAATTTACAGGAGTTACACAGCTGGAATAAGAAGGTTAGGAGTGGATTTAAATATAACCAGAAAGAGGGGGTAGCTACAGTAAGAGCAAAAAGACAAATATAAATAGGGCCTATGTTTTAATAAGTGGAAATATTGCATTAAGCAGCAAGAGTGACTTGATGATTTTGTTGTGCAAGACAAACTGATTGACAAAACATTAAACATAAAATTGTGTGGCAATGCTACGAGAGAATGTTTCACTCTCTCTCGCAAAACACTTTGGTCACTTAATCTCTCAATGTACATTCCGGAGCAAGAAATATAACACAATGACAATTATTTCTTTTTTTAAAGGGGAAATGCTAATTATGATTGATAAATTTTCAATATTTCCATTCGATGAGGTTGCACTTAAAAAAACAAAAAAAATCAATGTTTCATAACAAAATGCTTTGAGAGAGAGCACATAGGGACTTGTTTTGGCAAAACAGGAGACATGAGATAAAGTGCCGCTGAAATTATTAACAGATAATGAATTCTTCAGCCAAAGGTTTCACTGGATGAAACATCAGGGGAGGAGGTCAGTGGAGACCTGGTCTCAGTGACTCTGACTAAGGGGAACTCCGAGAAGTCTGTGCTGTGTCCTCGGAGACTCAATTGTCCATTGGCAACAGTAAACTGTGAGGAGGATCCAGATCTTGATGTCTGGAAATGGGTTTTGAAGTTCTGATCAAAGGAGCTTATTTGAAACGTTTGCAGTATACCTTGTGAAGAGTCTGTCTTTTTAGAGGGCGGGACCTCCTCCAGAAAGTCCTCCTCAGCCGGGGACACAGCGGAGGGAGGGGTGGTCTCGTCACCTGAAAATGAAAATGAGTGCTGGGAGTCCCCGACGAGTAATCCAAAGTGAGGTTTCTCTAAAGTGGACCTCAGCGGAGAGCTCATCCCTGATTTGAACCTGCTGGGGGAAGGAAACTGTTTCTCGGTGGAGAACAGAGGTTGTCCGGCTAAGGTGGGGTTTTCGGAGACCAAGCTGAGACTCTGGCTGGTCAGGTAGCTGTCGTTCTGGCTGGTCCTCTCCAGTGCTTGCTGGAGAAACTTGGAGTATTCTTGCAAGAGGCTGACCTTCTCGGTAGCTGGCTGAGCCTGGGCACTAGAGGCCCCAAGGTTTTCCACAGGGTTGCCGTCTGAAACATCAGAGGAATTAATGGATATGCTTGATGTCACCTCTGTGTCAGCCACGCTGAAGGAAATGTCTGATTGCCCGTTGGCTTTGTTGGAGTAATGGTCCAACAGCGTCTGAAGAACCTCATCTGGCAACACACTCTTGTCATGCGTCGCTTTAATCTCTGCATTGATGGGCTGGGGCTCCAGAATGGTGGCAGGGACAATCTCGTCAATGACTGCCGAAACCACAGTCTGTGTAACAGGCGGCTGAGAAGAAATGCTGCTGGTGTTCAGGCCGTAATCCCGACTGTTGTTGGCCATCGCAGCCTGAAGGTAGCGCTTCTTCTTTAGAAACTGCATTGCGTCGTCGTAGTTTGTGCTGCTAGCTGCTGGCTTTGTCGGTCCTCCTTGAAGAGTTTCAACTGACTCCAGTTCAGCGTTGCTTTCTACTTCTAAAAGGCCTTGCTTGTCCACGATTTCAAAGGTGTACTGTGTGACTTTAGTAGTCTCCTCAAAGGAAGACAAAGTGGACAGGCAGGGAGGAGTTTGTTCACTGGACTGTTTGAGACTCCTCTTGGGGACTTTCTTCAGGACTAGTTTGGGAGGAGTCGTGTCTTCTGATGACACTTCTCCCTCTTGGTGTTGATTAGCAGTTTCTTCAGGAAGTTCCACGGAGTAATCTGCAATCACATGCTCATGTTTGACTTTGGAGGACACAGCAAAGAGAGGTAAATCTTCAATTTTATTCTGTCTCTGCTCCTCCTTCTCCTCCGTTTCGACAACAGCGACAGTGTGCCCGTCTGTCGGGGCAGCAGCGGAAGCTCCTGAACCTTTGTCTGCACACTTTTGCCGTTTTTTTCTTGGGCAGTGAACACTCTTTGGCAAGAAAAGGGAGGCTCACAGAATCTGCTTCACGCAAAGGCCCAACTTTACCAGCTGCTTTGTTGGCCTTTCTCTCTCTGTTCTCGTGACACATCCGTCTGTGCTTTAAAACCCGGTCGGTTCTGGAGAAGTACTGTGAATAGAAGACAAAAAATATGCATTTTATTTTAACAGTAAACAGACGCAATGCAGAGATAAACTTTAGGTGAGAAAATACAGACAGTTTCGTTGCTGTGTAGGGCTGTACTGGATGTCTTTTTATTTATTACATTTGAAGCTTCTATTGACGAATGAAGCTTCAAATGTCTGCCGTCATATTTTATGACATCTTCAAACTAAAATCATAAAACAAATCCTCAAACAAAACCCTCAATTTGAATAAAGTGAAGTCTCTATAAGTGAAGTATAACTACAAGTCTGTGCGTGCTTTGTGTGGCAGCAGGAGAGCAAACTGATGTGTGACCACAGTAAACGTATTTTTGAAAGGCTGAACGCCAACAAATACGATTGAAGCAGAATATTTTGTTAATTGAAAAACACAATGAATAGAAATGCAAATAAAATAAACTTCAAACTATTTGGTATAGCCCTATTGCTTTTGTTGTTGCAACTCATTTAAGTACTGGGCTAACTACACAGAGACTATAACTATACTGGCTACTATTTCCATCAGTTCACTCTGTACGTTCTGTGTTCACATCCAGCAGCCCGACACACATTAAGTACAATAATATGCACACCAGTTCAGATTTTATGCAATATACAATAACTGATTTACCACCATATTGCTTCCACGTGCACTAATTCACTAGCAAATAAAAACGGTGCTTGCCTGGTGACAGTAGTCACATTGGTAAGGCTTCTCTCCGCTGTGAGTCCTCTTGTGTCTCTCCATGTGGTACTTCTGGATGAACCTCATTCCACACTCATCACAGCGAAAAGGCTTTTCACCTACACAAAAAGACAACAAAAAGAATAAGACTTACTTGAGACTAAATTGCAACTTAATAAAGTCCTAGTGCAGTGTTTGCATTCATTCTTCACTCACCAGTGTGGATCTTCTCATGTCTCTGGAGGAGATATTTCTGAATGAAGCGCATATCACACTGACTGCACTGAAATGGCTTCTCACCTGGAGTTTGAATAATAAACATCAGTATATAAATAACAATATAGATACTATATTTCATATATTGCTCAAGGTAACATTTTAATTTAGCATTGCCCCTCTTTTCATCCACTGTCAACATGATATTCAAAGCAACAAATAAATATAATGGAATTTGAATAACCATGTAATTCATACCAGTGTGAATGAAGACATGCCTCTGTAGATGGTAGTTGGTTCTGAATGCAGCGTTACAGTGAATACAGACGTGACACTTTGGGCTTTGTATGCCCAATGATCCATCATCATTGATGCTGAGAATCTACAACAGCAAAGGGAACAAAGACATTAGTATTGTACTATTGTACTGTCACACACATGCAGGTCAGGCCATTAAATAAATACCATTTCTGAGATAAAAATTGACCTTTGCTGGTGAACGCTGCTTCCTTTTTTTCTTCTTGGGACACACCATCAGGTCCTTAACTGCTTTTTTCTTCATCTGGACAGGTGTCTCGGACAGCTTCAGTTCCTGCTTGATGCTCAACTGTAGAAGTAGAACCATAGATAGAAAGACATTTAACAAGGCACATAACCTACTTTGAAGCCGACCGACTCATCCAGCATCTTATCAGGGACAGGGAGGTGCAACGGGGCAAGCAGAGGATAATCCACCATTGTGAAGGGACCTCACCACGGAGCAGCTTCTCTTCCACAATCTAAGAGGCCAGTTGATGTGGTTCAAGCATCCTCTGAGGAGAACCTGGAGGGAAACCTCAGGTCCTAGAAAACTTAGGATATGCTAAGAAATCACAGCTTTCATCTGGCCTGGGAGCATCTGCATACCCCTCATGTGACTTATTTTAATGATGCTGCCATGTTCAACAATTTCCCTTGGGATGAATAAAGTTCCATCGTATCTTATGTGCCAAGATGTTTAGCAAATTACAATTTTTTTTACCGACAGAAACCACGGCCAAATACTATAGATATATAACGTCTAAATTGTACAACAGGCATTAAGCAGCCCCAAGCCTGATTCTGTGGATCGCTTCAGGTTATCCTCGATGTTTACAGTCTTTAAATCCACATGTGCTGTCTCTTTATTCTTTTGTAATGAAAAAGATTAAAAAGCACACACATTTCAGCTAATGCCTTTATCTCAGTGCGAACCAGATACACAAGGGGGAGGGAGGTGATCCCTCACAATAATATATTATCCTTAATGTTTAAAAAGGTTATTTTCTATGACTTTTTGTGGGTTGAGAAGCTTTCCATTTCAGAAAATGAATTTGGCATTGTTTTACAAAGCAGCTCTAAACCAATTCATGAATGTCAAAAGCAGTTGAATGGACCAAGGAGGGTTTTCATTTATGGGTCAACACTGGTGAATTTTCAGTGTTGAAGGAACTAATATCCCATAAAAGACATTGCACGTGATGACAAACTCCCTGAGGTGTAGGTACAGAAGCAACATAAATAATCTCATCAGTACATGAACTACTTTTTATGAACTCACTGGCATATGAAGCAAGCAGGGCAACTTATTGGTGAGTTTTAGGGGGAAATGCACTCCCACCTCGTCTCCTCCCTCCTCTTCTCCTGCTCTACCATTCTTTGTCATCTCCTCCTGCATCATCAGCTGATCTGGAGGGACCAGGTCATGTGTAACCAGCGAGCTCCCAGTCAAGTCCTCGTCCTCATCTTCGTCGTCGTCATCCTCGGCCAACAGAGGGTGGTTTGCCAGGGATCGTTCCCCAAGGGTCATCACCACCAGTCCTCCTCCGCTGCCCAGCCCGACTCTCCCTCCTCCATCTATTCCCCCACTGCTGCACTTCAGCAGCATACCCTCCAACTTGTCCTCAGTGTTCATCTTACATAGAGTAGTTCTTAAGTCTGTAAAAAGAATGATACAGAGAGATGACTGGAATATGTTGGCAAGCTAAATATCAAAACATACTCACTGCAAAGGTTTATATTACATTATGAGAATGAAGATGGGAAATCACACACAATAACAAAAGTCCAAAACATATTTCTATTGAGATTCTTGATGTGAAGATAAAGCCAATAAGTAAGAGTCCAAGTAGCAGGTAAGGGAGAAATCGACATAACAAGGGTGGTATGCTTACACTTCCAAGTTACCCATAAGCCCATAATTGACCTTTTCAAAATTGCAACAGTTAATTCTTACTTTAATGTGCAAATGTAACTTTTTTTCAACTCCTGGCACCATAAAACCAGAACAGGTACCCATGTTGGTACTGAACCCCCGGCAAAACAAGTCAACAACATTAGCTTTAAGTTATTGACACTGAAGAGAAAAAAGGGAGTGCTGCACTATGTCAAGAAACTTGGTTTCAGTGAAAGATCAGGTCCTCTTAAAGGTTAGGGAAAGTGGTCGAGTAAGAATAAAAAAACATCCATTATTATGGACTTCCACTAAAAGCACACTGGACAGTCATTGTTTTTTATTCTTACTGGAGAACTAGCTCCAGCCTGGTTGGCACGAGTTTCCCCAACCATATTAAGGTAAGATACTCAGGGGCTCTGTTGAGATACATGTGATGCATATTCTAGTCCCAGTAGGTTTCAAACACACATATACACTATAGCTCTATGAATATGACTTGATATCATACAAAAGCATTAAGACGTATGATCCCACTCAGTTGCACATCTATTGCTCATACAATGCGTCTTCTCAGTAATGTGTCCACTTTTGGAACTGGGACAGCTGCTGTTTCTGTGCTCTTATCTTAACGTTACAAAATGTACCATACAGTGTAAAGTGATACCAAGCACCGTGAAGCAGCTCAGAAAGTTGAGAATGTATTGACATAATGTGCTGCTTTAATAAGCGTAAATCGTAAAACGGTCATTTTGTTTAGGTTACTGTACTTTACTCATGAGCCAGGCACATTTTTTATATATTTATGTTACGGCTAAATGTCAATCTACGTTGACAACTTGATATTTCCAGAACCCATAGAGTAGCAGCAGCTATCCATGTTTCTGCTGCAACAATACACTGGTGTTGCCCTCACTTCAACAAGACCTAATTAGTTAACTAGCAATCACTTGATCTGAAAACGGCAACGTTAACGCTAGCTAACGTAACGTTAGCACTTGTGGACCGTTTGGTAACAGGTTTGACAATGTAACGTTAGCTAATACAGACTGACCCCAGGAAACAGTAAGTATCTGTCACGGTTTAAACACACACCAACAAATACGTACTCCCATATGTAAACACACTCACTGTGTCACAGGTTAAGTGGGTTAAGTCTCTTGCTAGCCAGCTAGCTAGCCGCGCTTGTCAAGGCTGCTACATCACATTGACGACAGCTGCTGAGGAAACGTAGGAAGAGAGGCGGAAGTGGGTTCAAAATTAAAGCTCGTTCACCACTACACATGGAACTAGAACCAAACTACTAATAAAGTTACACCTTAAATACTTGCTATTAATACAAATTGTGTATACAACATATGACTACTGATACTTTAACTGTGCCATAAACAATAACAACCATATCAATTAAGTTTAATCATGTCGAAGGGTTTTAAGACAGAACATGTCACACTGATAGAAGCACACCAAATGCATGAAATACATGAAGATAACCTCTCCAAAAAAATAATAATATATATCTATATATATATATCATCATAATTATGGGTAACTATAACATCCATACATGTTAATTAAAAATCAGAAACCTTCACTAGCTTGGTTTAAAAATGAATTAAATAATTATGTTTCTACTAATATTAACTGACATACACCAGCTAATACAAAAAAAGTAGGAAAAAAAAAAGTTTTTTATTCATGTAATTGGCTCTGGGTCGACTGTGATTGCTTTACGTTTATTTATTTTTATTAGGTACGTGTAAAACGTATTACTTTTTTTTTTATTAATCTATGTATTTTTATTTATGGTCAGTATTGACTTGCTGTTTTTATAATCTGTTTATTTTGTTATTGAGGAATAAAAATTAATATTCCTGCGAAAAACTGTATTGTTCTAAAGTGTTCTAAATACATTTTAAAACAAACAAACATAAATGAAGGGTCCTAAGCAAAAAACACACTTACTGGCAATATTTCGGTTGACGTTTAGGTTTGATTTAAAACCATTATTATATCTGCATTAAAAGATACTAAATTAAACCAAGTGCGTGACTAAATGCTTTACTTTGAAGGCTGTGACCGGAAGCTCTATTGAACTTGCACCAGCTTGACAAACGTCTACGGCCTGTTGGAAGCTAGTTAGTTAGCTGCTAGCAAGTTGCTGCAAACATGGGACTGTGTAGCTGTAATATACAGTTGACACCGCATCCTCATAACATTACAAGTGCAGTATTCAACGATACATTCTATCTCATATCAAACGACCTACATGACAAAAAACACAACTTTCGTTTGCACATTTCACCAAACTTGTCAGCAGTGCTAGTTCGCTCATTAGGCCACAATGTTATTGCCCGCTAGTAAAGCTAACGTTCGCTAGCTCGCTACTAAGACAAACGAAACAAACATACGTCTCCGTAGCGCACAAGTGATATGTCAACTATTAGAGTTGCATTGTTTCGTCTTACCTGCTGTGCGTCTTAAACCCGTTTAGCTGTCATGCTTGTTATGCAAGACTACAATGTAATGATGGTGTGCGGAATAATCAAATACACCATCACATTTCATGAAGGCTTGACATATTTTATTTGTCGCCACCTAGTGGTTAACGTCGGCTGTATGTAACGGTGCGCTCCTGATAACTGCTGCTGATAATGTTCCCTCATGCTTCAATCTGGCGACCTACTTCTGTGGATGTTCTTCTGGTCTTACCCTTTACAAAAACATGTATGACTATATTAACGCATGGTTATAAGCAGAGATGATACATTCTATAAATAGGCTGTGCAGTGGCTAAATATAATTTGTGGTTATCTAGAATCCATGCGGACATTAAGCACGACCCTATTAGTGGGTTAGAAGCAACATGAAAAATATGTATGATGCAGTCTAAGTGTTTGTATAGGCTACAACAATAGTCAATGAAGTCAATGGCATATTTTCTTGCCAAAGTTAAACTACAAAAACCACGCAGAATTTCACATTTTATTGAGTGACCATGTAAATTACAAAAGTGCCATTGTAGGCTCATCATAGGCATATATAGGCCTATATGTTTGTATAGTTAGCAGATGCCCCTTCCAATAAAAAAACAAAAAAAACACAACCTCTTACAACCTTCTCAGTTATGACCTTGTCATATTTAATAGTTGATCTCCTGCATCTAGCTGCATTAATACTATGACTTGACAACAGTTTTCTATGAAATTTCTACACCATCTGCCCTTTTTATGGGATTATTGTGGGATTAGTTCTTTTTGAAAGGGCGCGTTAAGGCAACAATAGTAGCAACCTTATAAGAATTACACTATGTAAATTAGCAGTAAAGGGCGGATAAAGTGAAAGCGGGTTGTGGGTTTAGTGCAATAACCATCTGTATTAATCTACTAATTCTTCGACTGACAGCCTATCCACAAAAAGGGATGTTTAGGGTCATGATAAAATGATAGCCTGTCATGCCGAGCCATCAAACACACACACCCCCCCCACACACACACACACACACACACACACACACACGCACACACACTGCCGTATGGAATACTAATCAACCTGTTTGCCGTCAAGTGCAGAAGCTCGGCACACAGTTTAAGACTTCTCAACTCTGTGTCTAGAGCTGTCTCTGCTGGATTTTTATCTAAACCTCCACCTGCTGAATTTCATCGGGTTTCAGTAGTACAACCCTCTTTGAACAATCCGCGGCTGTTATCACTCCTTTCCTGTCTCTGTCTCTTCTGATGTGCGACAGACAGCCAGAGAGAGAGAGTGGATCTGGGGACAGACAGCACACTCCTGCGCCGCCTCCAGCAAGGGAAGCCCCCCCACGCGTTGAGCGCCTGGATCGCGGGTAGAAATTCTCGTGTGCACGTGCGTCAGGCTATACATGTGTGTGTTCGCGCACGACAAAGCCCCGGGCTCCGTCCTCAACAGTTGCTACCAGAGCGGCGAAGAGGAGAGGTGGAGAGCGACAGAGATAGCAGACTGAGGACGGACGGACGCGGAGCCCCACGCCGCTCTGCCCGGCTCTGTTCCTGACATGCAGTCGATCATCTCTCCGGTGACCAAGGCCATCCTAGTAGCGCTCTTCATTTTCGCCATACTCCTAATCCTATATGTGATCCTTTGGTACATTTGCAGAGACGTGGACTGCGATCACGGCATTTAAGGATATTCCAAACGGGAATAACGGGAATTTCACAATGGGGCGCAAAGAGGAGCCCGCAGAGCCCAGGGTCATCCCGTAAGTCTGCTGTCTTCCTTTTTGTCTTGTCTTTCTTCATGTGTATGTGTTTCTAGGTTATATGTGGATGTTTGCATGTGTGTGTACACGCGCGCTTTTTTGTCGTGCGTAATGTTAAATGCGCTTTGGATAGAATAGGTGATGGCCGAAGTGCGTCTCCACCGGCACGCGGTATCCCAAACCCTAAATGAGCAGAGCCCCACACTCCTTTCTGTTCAACTTGACAGCGATCATCTGTCGATACCGGTTTATGTATTACAGAGCCAGTGTTGTAACTGACAGTGGATTCTCAAAGGTGATACAATGTCATCAGGATATCGAACTGGTGTCAAACGGAAGACGGTGCACGTGTGTGGGCTCTCAATTAATGGAGTAGGAAGACCGCCAGTGACATTGCGGTAACCGGCGTGGGTGTCCCTTAAGGTCAAGAACAACAGTGTTTACATGCAGGTTGCCAATATTGTTTTGTTCTCCCCCCCCCCCTCTCCTCCTTCTCTTCTTCCTCCTTCGGCATATCTGCAGCATTAGTTCATGTTCAGTTCATGTTGGTCTCTGAAGATGCTTCCACGTTGGCATTTTACATCCAACGAGATAACAGGATTATCTATATTGGCTCCTGCGTGTCTAATTCCTAATCTGTTTTGTGCCATGTTTTTGAGTCCTTATCTTGAATACGCCGCTAATGCTTTTACGCATAGCGCATTTATATTCTCCATGACATCAGTGAGCTTGTTCAACAACATACGATGTCCAATCTTAGTTTAGAAAGATGCTCTCATATTTACTTTTACACTCACTCACTCACTCACTCACGCGCACAGCATCTCCTGGCCACTCTGAATGACTTCTCAATATTGCAAGCAAGTTGGCCCCCAATGCCTACATGCTGTCACATGGTCCATAAAGCTATTACACATGTGAGATATGATATGCCATTTTTCATCTGGGTCTCAAACCATTTAGTTTTCATCTCCCGCAACCCAGAACCAGGAAAAATAACAAATTGTGCATGTTCTAAAGTGGATATTGTGAAGGACACACCAAGGACATTTTGCGTTTTAACGTTTTTTAGGACATTTATTTAGGAATGTTGAGAGGAGGACGCCTACCATCACCCAGTTTATCTATGTCTTTATTTGCACAAAAGAGTGTACCCATCTTTTTAGGTTCCTGTGAATCTTTAAGATATAAATTCCACATCTTGATGTAAAACGATGATGGCCTTTTTATTGGGGAAAAGCAGGACTCAATCCCTAGTAAAATATTAATAAATGCTGAATGATATCTGCTGATGACTGCAGCTCACACTTTTAGCCACCTTTTTATGGAATGCCACATCCCACCTTAAACTCCCCGGAGGATTTAAACAGCCGAGCATCTCCCCTCACTCCCCAAGAAAGTGCAAGTTTAGGCTTAAAATCTTTAGGCCTTCTTATTTTGAGCGCCACACTCTCATATTTAAAATCCATAAGCAGCCTAAATGCTGGATGCAGCCACGCGGAAGGAACCCTGCAGCCTCCTAAACTGTTCTGTGTTTCTCCCGTTGAGAAATGGAGAACGAGTCTGGTGGGATGGCAGATGCCCTCTTTGACCAGAGTACAAAATGATTCCTGTCAGCCATGAGTAGATATGCAACCTACCCGTGTCACACACACAAACACACACACACACACACACACACACACACACACACACACACACACACACACACACACACACACACACACACACACACACACACACACTGTAAATGACAGTCCTGACTTTATCAGCCCCAGTAATGACAAAAAGAGAGAGAGAAAGTGAGCAAAAAGGTTAGACCACTGCTTAAACTCTTGGTGTCTGTCTGTTTAAACCGATGCCCTGAATTGTCTGTGTGTGTGTGTGTGTGTGTGTGTGTGTGTGTGTTCAGTTAGAAAGAAGGGAAAAAGCTGTGTTTGAGCAACTGTGTATGTTTGTGCAGTTTGTTAAAGAAGAAAGGCGTTGTGTGTGAGCGTGTGTGTGTGTGTGTGTGTGTGTGTGTGTGTGTGTGTGTGTGTGTGTGTGCGTGTGCCAGCGTGGGAGGGGGTTAAACACTGACATGCTCCAGAATGACAGATGAAAAAAAAAAGTGGAGCAGGGAAGGCTCAGAGGGATTCAGCATGGGAGACAGGTGCGTGCGTGTGTGTTTGCGTGTGTGTGTGTATGTGTGTGTGAGTCTGTGTGTGTGTGTGTGTGTGTATGTGTGTGTGTGTGTGCGCGTGTGCGTGCCTTTGCATGCATATGAGCATCACTCATTCACTCAAGTTTATTGATATTGAAAATGTTTTCCTTCATTAAATACAAATGTTAATATTTCTTTATACCTACTGCGTAACGGCAGAAGTAATAGTTAATGTAGTGTGTGTGATCTAAAAAGTTAATTGAACAATAATTGCATTCATACATACATTAAGTACAGATTTTACATACATTTTTCTAACTTTTACTGCTGTAATTTTCTGGTTTTAATTATAACACAAGACTGTGATCAGCTGTGTGGGAGGCAGATGTTAATACTCCTTGATAGATCCAAGTTCAATTGAGATTGAAGTCATAAAATATGTACGGATAAAAGTAAATTATTGAAGCTTGAGGCAGTAGAGAGAGGATTTGTTATCCTATTCTGGCCTCACAATGTTCATAAACTGACAAAGTGTCTGTGTGTGCGTGTGTGTGTTGCCATCAGCCGTTCATTATCACAAATCATTTATAATGGACAGAAAAGCCAGACACCTATGCTGATACATTCTACAGTCCTATACAATACTGCTTTCATAATTATAGTTATAATCAGATAAATCTCCCATCATCAAACTATAAAATGTGACTTCAAAGGTCAGGATTTATTTATTTGGGTTGCTGAGATGTGGAGTTTAAGGTCACAGAGCAGAAGCTACACATTAAATGATGCTATTGTTATTCACTGCAAATAATTCATACTTTTTTATATTTCCATTTTCATTAAGTGTGGGTCCCCGGGTTTGACCGGAGGGCCTGGTTCTTAGCTACAATAAGGACCAGGTGTGTGATATTAAAAAGCTACAAATACTAATTAGCATACTGATGATTAATTTAGTTACAAATGTTGTATACTTCCATCATTAATCAACATAACAAGAACAAATATAGACCTACAATTTCTAGCGACTAAATTAATTAAAAGATCATATACATGCCTAATGAAATTGTGTTTATTTGTTTGTCAGTTAGTGAGCAGGATATCTCAAAAATGTGCTCTGAGTGTAAATTAAATCTTGCAGAGGGTGAGACCATGGGCCAAGACATAAGTGACTCGTATCAGGAACAGATTCAGGTCCAGGAATTTTAACAAGGCTCTCTTAAAATAGAGCATTTTTACCTTTTTACTACTGCACTGGGAAAAGAATCCCATATTCTAAATGTCTCAATATTTTCTAACATTAAGATAACACATTTTGTGCTCGCTACTTACTGGAGTCCAGATGATAAATCATCTGAATTCAGTTTAGTTTAAAAACAGTGTAGCCATTAGTTTGCCTTCAAAAAAGCACTGATAAAGTAAAATGTATTTTTCAGTACATAGCTAGGGCACAATTATACCACATTTAAGGGATCACAATCACTAAAATATATGGTATCAACCTCAAACATCCCTGGGCTCTACTTACAAACATTTATTCACGTAAAAGTGGCAGGTAACGAGACAGACTGGTGTTCTAGGCAGACGTTAACTGCTTTCATGGTGTGCCACCTTTTCTAATTTAAAATAACTGATGTTTGAGGTTGAGCACTTTTTCTCTCTGCAATGCGCACTTGTAGTGTTTTTTGGATTTTCTTCCCCTAATTTATTCACTACCATCAGCACTACATGCCCGGGGCGTCTTGTAACACATCATCCCCCTTTGTCTCTCTCCTCTAGTGTTGTCTACTGTTTGCAATTGTTTGTTTTGTTACGGTCTGTTGTTCCTTATCATTTATTGTTGTTTTAAAAATCTTAGCTCTCTACTGTACTCTCATGAATTCCAAAAAAAAAACCCCACTTAAAACAGCACTACATCCCTAATCTCCCATAACCTAATCCCTATTCTAACCTCAAAACCAAGTCAGAGCCTTTAAACGGCACTTTAAAGGAGTGAAGCCTGGTCAGGATGACCTGACGGCACAAATATGCCCTCATTCTAAAACTCAAATTGGCTCTCAGAAAGATAGAAGCACTGGAACACACACACGCACACCTCAAAGCCATAAAAATAGATTGTGAGTGACTCAGCCGTTATGTAAAGTCCATCTCTGATAGGGCCGCCTGGGGCTGTTTATGTCAGTTTAGCTTGACGGCACTGAAGCCGAGGTGACACGTGTCTGCTGTGTCCGAGTTTCAATACACACTCACACACATTTACCCCAAATACGCACACACTTTTCCCAGAATATGCGTGCCAGCCTCTCCCCCGCTCACTCTTCCTTCTTTTTCCTCTTCTAAGTCAACATTCCCCAGTGTGTGTCCCCCGATGGACGAAGATGTGATACAGTCAGCTAATGGACTCCCTCCAGCCCAAACAGCACACATTATTAGCATTTCAGTGCTGACTGGGAGGGAAACACCACTCGAGACGTGAATCACATCCGCCATCCCTCCGGCGAGGTGGACAGTTCAATCAATACTGGTGAACTTGAGCAAACCACAACTTAAAACTGGAGCCCGGCTGATCCATTAGCTTTCTGTTGTCTTTATTAAACATCTGATCTGGTCCTGCCTCTACCAACCACGTCTCATAAAACAGATTTGATGCAGGGTGTTCTGAATATATATTTGACATCTGCACTGTTGGTAAACCTTAACTTTTATTAATGATAATTAAACATTTTATATATGTTTCCCCCCTTATTAACCTGGGTACAGGCTTTTCCATCCATAAAATGCATTAGGGAAACATTACAGAGGGTTTTAGATTAATTGGAAGATTTTTTTTTTCTTTCTAAATTTAGCCAAAAGTATTTTTTGCCACCCTCTAACCAGCCTTCATCTACTGTGGCTTAAGATGGATGAAGGTCATATTGGTGGAGACTTTGTATTGAATGCTGTAATGATCTTGCTGTCATAGCGCAAATAATCAGGGGTGGCATCACATTCAGACAGGTGATATCTGATTTAATTTTCTGTGTGTGTGTGTGTGTGTGTGTGTGTGTGTGTGTGTGTGTGTGTGTGTGTGTTTATGCCACTCCACTGCATGACTGAGCTGAGGCATCGGTGTTGTTGGGTTGAACAGAGAGATAGGTGAATGGCTTGAAGCCAAGGAAGCAAAACACACACACCATCCTAAAGTCTCTCTGTGTGCTCATAGCCCTGTAGTGAGAGGCAGAAAGAGAGAGAAAAAAAGCAGAGGGAGAAAGAAAGTGAGAGAGCAAGAGATGAGAAAGCCTCTTCACAGTCCTGTCTCAGTGACAACAGGTTTGCACACACACTGACTCACAGACTGTTAAATTAAATGTGTTAAATACTGTGTGTCTGTGTTTGAGCGTGTGTGTGAGTGTGTTGCACCGAGTTAATGACAGACTTAATTGGTGCACGCAAATATCCCTCCCGCTGCTCCTCATTCTACATCTACTAATGGCAAGGCATCCTCTCCCTGAAGACAGTGAGGTGTCGGGATGTACATACAAACATGCACACACACACACACACACACACACACACACACACACACACACACACACACACACTGAGTTTTGACCCCCGCATGATGAATTAACAGCTGACATTTCTGCACAACAATACACACACAAACACGTGAAAATAGAGATTTATTTACTAAAATGCATCCACAGACAATCAATTGAGCCTGACACTATTAATGTTGGAACTATCCATAGTATTTAGATATGCTTTTGTTTTGCTTTGAAACTCTTGGTGCTAAATATATAAAAGGAAGCATGATTCCACATACCCATTATCTATTCCTTCCCTTGAATGTAATTCAAGTGTTTGGAGATTGTGGAAATTGGAAGCAAAGACCAATAACAGTTAAAGGAATAGTTTGTTCAAGTGGTCGTCTGGAAGGAAGTTAATGTTGATGAGTTCTGTAAAGCTGTGTGAAGCTCACAGTAACATTACATTAGGTAGAAGAAACCCTCACTGTATTTTAAGAAATGCAACTATTGTAATGGCTGAAGAAATAACTCAGATTTATTTATTACAACCTTGTAGCCAATTATGATATGCTTAATAACACATATTTCTAAATGATGGTATAATTATGTACAATAGTATGAGTTACTTTTACCCAGTCCCAAACTTTTTTGGGGCATTTGTCGCATGTTTGTCGCAAATGCCTGCAAGTGAAAAAGAGATGGCATCAGTCGCAGACCGGATGTGAATGCAGGATGTTGTTATATGCTGTGTGCAGTCACCCACTGCAAACACATCTTAGGTTTCACTTTCATGTTTACAAGCTGGCCTTTGGCGGCTCTTCTTCCCATGGAAAGCCTGTGGCTACTGCAGCTGAGGCGACACAACAATTACCAAATCTGTCCACATACAGTCCACTGCCTCATCCCACCATCGGCTCCTACAGTAGTGCACATCCGGCCATCTGTGGATAGGGGGGGTCGCTCTCTGAAACGCCTCTCCTGAGGTTTCTTCTCATTTTTCTCCTACTTACAATCTAAGTATTAGTGTTAGTTTTTCGGCTGTCTTTATAGAGAGCTGGGTCTGGGTTAGAAAGCCATGCTGTTGTTGGTCGATAAAGCCCTCTGAGACACTGAAGCCCCTTTCACACATGCACTGCTAGATTTTACCCGGTGGAGCTGTATGTGAGAACACACGGACATCAAACAGGCTTTACCCTGCCAGTTTCCTAGAAATAAGTCTGTGTATTGTCCGATTGAGCCCATGTGTGAATAGAACCGCTCATTCTCCAGAGCATTCATGGCAAGCGAGTGGGCCCGTTGATAACGTTTCTATTGTGAAGAAGAAGGGTGATTTACACGAAGACGGTAACAAAAATGTCTGACTGAAGAGAAGACAAGATTCGGGAACTTCTGTCTGTAAATCATCAGACAAATTGAACGAACGGCAAGAGACTCGGTTATTTATGACCAAATTACGAGTCGGCTATGTGACCACAGTGGTAAATGCCAGCAGGAGATTAGCTTAGTTTAGCATAAAGGCTGGAAGCACGGGGAAACAACTAGCCTGGCTCTGTACAAAGTAAAAAAACAAGCTCAAATTCACAATAGCTACAACCACGTACACGCATGGATCCACACATTCATGCATTCACACACAAACAAACACAACCTCCCAAACACTTGACCTCAATGTCCACTTTCAGCCTCCTCGGGCGAAAAACTGTGGCCCCCAAAGGGTGGGGAAATTTCTGATGTTTGCAGCTAAAACAATCAGCCTACCAGCACCTCTGACTTTTAATAGACCCTTTTCACATACATTTCACATATAAGATATTTTGACTTGTCAAAGCAAGAAAAAAAAAGAGTTGTAAATGACAACATAAATGATGGCTCCATCACAGTAAGTGTCCCAGTAAGCCATGTCAGTGAGTGAGTTTGCATAAAAGATAAATGTAGGAAAATAAGTAAAATGTCCAATACTTCCCAATAGTAAAAGAGTAAAAGTAATAACTAATGCAAGAAAAAAAAGTGTACTCTCTCCTACTTCCCACTTTTGCCAGTAACATCAGTGTATCTGATTTCCCTCCTCTAAAAACAACACAACAACACATGGCACACATACTGTACATGTGATATACAGATGTGGTGGCTTGCTTGAAATAATTTCTTTAAGCTTATCTTCGCCTGCCTAACATTAACTGGCACGTACATATAGACACGCAAATGCTGCTATTTACACACAACAGATATAGTCACACAGACCCTTGTGCTGCAGGTTGCAAAATAAGGCACTCCCCATGGGATGTCTTTTTCACATGACACATGCACTGTCTCATTAGGGTCTGGACTCTGTGCATACTGTAGCTCTGGCTCAGTCTCTGAGCTTTGAGTCCATCCTTGATTGTCTGCCTCTCAGATGGAGGAGACGTCTCAGCTCAAACTGGGAGAAAAAGACAGCATCGATTCACACTAGCTGTAGCACTTCGGATCCCAAATTGCCAATGACACACCCGGAAAATCCCCTTTCTTCACAATATGACACTTTACCTGCCGTCTCCCCGGGGCGGCAGTTGATCAGTAACAAAAACAAATGTGGGGTAAAGTGTTGAGGAACAGCGTGTCAAAACAGTTCTATTTGAAAACTGTTGGTGGCATTTTCTGCTAAAAATATCCAACATCCTCCTCCTTCTCTTCTCACCAGGAATAAATCTATGTGAAACATGAAATAAATCTTACATTTTAACTGGCAGGACGCACACATACACATACACAGATCCCGTAGAGCTGTTGTCAACCTAGATTTACAAAATAAGACAAGTTGGGCTTTGCAGCCAGCCAGTGGTTGTCATAAACAACTAGGTGACTGTTGGTTGAAGCTATTTGGATGCTGGTCACATGTTATTTACATCACACACCCTCCTGTCATGTCCTGTTCCCAGCATGTCTTCGTTTGTGTGTGTGTGCGAGTGTTTGTGTGTGTGTGTGTGTGTGTGTGTGTGTGTGTGTGTGTGTGTGTGTGTGTGTGTGTGTGTGTGTGTGTGTGTAAAGGACTGTCTCCCTGATGTCCCATCATCCTAAATAATCATCGCATAGTCATGCGTGAGACGCGATTTTCTTTAAACAATAGCAGGCCAGCTCGCCTCGCTGACCCCCAACCTCTTGCATGTGCTGGCAAACACACACACACGTCCTCTCAGTTTGCATTAACAGCAACACATGCACATTTTTAAATACACACACAGCCTCCAAAGCTCAGCCTCCATCAGGGCCGTGGTGATGACAGTGTCTTTATGTTGCTGCTCATTTAACCGCCTTCGAAGCAGACTATATAACTGGAGCCAATTACATGTTGGCGCTGGTGTTTTAGGCCTGACTAGAAAGCGGGAAAGACACAAACTAATACTAATGATTTCCCTGCCAAAAGAAAAAAAAAGGGAAGTGATTGTGAATGCCCCAGACTTGTCTTTAACAGAAATTATTGTAATTTAGTTGAAAAGAAAGACTTAGAGAGTTTGGTTACTGTACTTTGAGCCAGTGATAATTCAGCTCCTGCTCTGCTCACCAAACTCAATCCATCACAGCAGTCTGTTTAGATTTATGTTGTCGGGATGTAAATCACAAGTTTCATCACAATATGATATTATTTCGATTCTTTGGACAACAATACGATATTTGATGATATCACAAAGATATTTTGATTTGATTCAATTTAGGGGCTTTTTAACACAATCAGTTACATTTATATCAACTCAAATAAACTGTAATTATTAATTAACTATTTTATTACTAGGCTACTATGCTTTCAGACATTTAAATGAAAGACATCTAATCTTTTTCATAAAAAGAATAATATAGAAATGTTGTTGTTTGAATGTTCAGGAAGGAGGTACGCATGGACAAGTAATGGTCAAACGGGAATTTCAAAATAAAGGCATATCTTATAGATGATGATATTTATTGATGTTTTCACTTGTACACCTGCTGTGTGCCCGTGGCAATCATTATACATCTATATAAAATGGCAACCAGATATACACTACCATTCAAAAGTTCAGAATCACCCGTTATATTTTCACATAGATAAAAACATTTCCACTCCCACACATCTGTTACCCCTTGCATTGACTAAATGTTTGTCATTAGAGTTTTAACATTGTGACTCAGTACAGCAGGTGTTCTTTCATAGTACTACCAAGAGACCGAAATAAACATCACAACTTTGCTCTTTTAATCACTCCCTGGTTGCTTCACAGTCATCAATTACACACATTGGGGCAGTCATGTAATTACTTTCAGCTTAGTTTTTGTAGGAGGGTATGCCATAAATTCCCGACTATTAAGCATATATTTACAAGGATGCTCTCATAAAGATTATATTTAGGCTACTAAATCTAAAACATATGGAAAATACATGTAGATATACATGCAACAAACATTTCATGCATCATGTAGCATATATTATCGGGAATCCTGTGTGCTGAATAAATCATAGAATCTGTGATCAGATGGCAGACAAAAGTCATAATTTTCACAGCTAAGGTCCAATCTGACTAATGATCACAGCAGCCTGACTAGCCTTTAATAAGAGGAGACTGGTGTGATGGACTCAGTGCAGCCACAGTGCAGCCGGAGAGCTGCAGACAGGAGTTGCACTGCTCCAGAAACATGTTCTTAAAGCTTATCCTTTGAAATTATGGATGAAACTCGTGTGTCATGCCTCTGATGCTTCTGTCGTGTGTGACCTCTCTGGTAGCAGTTAATAAGATAGTCAGTTAGCTGAAGGGAGCAATATGCTGGATGGATCTACAGAGAAGGATCGTACAGCACATCAGGCAGTCAAGCAGCAGTGACAAGTCCCCTCCATCATACACTAATCCCACTGCTACTATAGATAAGTGATGGATAACTGCAGGGGAGCATTTCTTTCAAGGTCAACTAGTTAGTCAGTGAGCTGTCAGAGCCATTAGTCAAGAAACGCCCTTTTTTAATTCAGTGTCAATGGATTTCAAAATAACGTTCTCCACTATCTGTCTGTTGTAGGCTAAATACTAAATGAAAGATATGACAAGGAGGGGAAGCAAGGATGGACAACTTCATATTGGAACGTATCCCATAGACGGAACTGCCCTTTTTACCCGGAGCTGCTCCTCCTCTGCACTGCTCACTCCGTGACGGCACCTGGCAGAGATGTTGTCTGCTATCCGCTTTTATCTTCTACCAATTATCAAACTTTACCTGCTTGGTTTGAAGGTTCTGTTGGTTCAGCTGTTCAGCAGACCTTTCAGGTTGCCAGGTTGGTTCCACTCTCAAGAAGCAACTCCTTAACTAGTGTCACATTCCGTAACGGGACAACCTAATGGTCTTGTGAGTCATGAACGTTGATACTTATGTACTAGCTATGTTACATTAATAACATACACAGTTCATTGGTACATTTATCTAGAAGCTATTTCTATCTCGCTTCGGGCTTTCACCCGTTGTGTAGTAACGTTAATGTAATGCTAGCTATGTGAACGTTAGCTAACGCTAGTTGGAGAGAAGTGTGAAAGTCGAAACTTGAGTGAACGAAAGTGTTGTCTTGTGTATTATAATTGCCGAATTCACCAGAAGAGCTTAACGGTTCATCCCCTCCTCAAAGTGTGCTCTGGAAAGCAGTAAAATATAACGCCAATTATTGTAGGTTTAAATGTCCACTTTTTATAACGCAATTTGGTAAACGGATTCAGAACGTGTGTTGGCTACAGGTCAATGAAGGCACTTGACTGAGAGTACAACCGACCATTAATGAGCATTAATTACAGCACATTGCTAAAATAACTCAGAATTGTGCTCCAGTTGTGCACTCAATAGATACTGTTGCAGGAGTTATATCAGTACATGGATTTTATATGAATATTCAGGTAAACTATTTTGTGTTGATGTTGTAATTGGAGGTTTCTTAATTAACGCTAGGTCAGCAGTCAGACATGCATTACAAAGCACTTGTGTTTAATTGACATTAATTGCTATTAACTGTGGTGCAAAATTGACTTATATAAAACCTTGATACACTCAGTTATCCATGTTCTTCATTGCACGTGCATAAAAATAAACGAGACAAAACGATCTCCGTTACCTGATGAAGACTAATTCCTGGTTCCATGATTAGGCCTAAAGAAAAAAATAGGAATCAGGCTTAGAAAAACACAAGTGTGTGTGTATTATCCAAACAATAATGTGTCCTCTTTAAAGCTTATTTTAGATAACATTACAAAGGACATATAATGTAAAATAGTTAATACTTTGTAACTCTTATCAGTCAGCCAGTTCATGAATTTGTATGTACTTGACAGGATACAAGCAACACAGTAAAACTGTAAGATAACACATTTTTTAAGAAAGTGAAGAGAAATGGTTATACAGTACCATAGAATGTAACAACCCAGATAAAGTCCATCTGAGTTTCACAGACCATCTACAGGTCTTACTACAAGGACTTCTCATGTCTTGAAATTGCGGCCCGACTTGAAGCAGCTTCCTTATCAAATGACATTCTCCCTGATATCTGCGTGTCCTCTTCTGCCTCTGCCAGTGATGCCCAGACAAGATGGCAAGGTTGCCATAGTGACAGGAGGAGGCAGGGGAATCGGCTTTGAGGTAGTCCGCTACATGGCCATGCTGGGGGCGCATGTTATCATAGGTACAGTATCAAGCACCGCAACACTGACATGCATGTTGTATAAAGGTTGGCTTCCACCTGTTTGCATGCAAATATACAACAACCTCAACAATAATAATTATAGTAATAATCTTCATATTTGTAGTGCCTTTCAAAATTACAATGTGCAATTTCACACAGTAAGCTGGACGCTGTGATAATTGAAGTGATTATTTTGAATTTGTATCACATGAAAATGAAATTATCACCATAAAGGGCAAATTATTACCCGGTCAGAATCACCTGTGCTGAGCTGCAAATCAGACAAAGCAATCTGTCGCGAAACTGATGGCAGAAATGAGGCTTGTCTCATCACAGATAATGGTGCCTCAATCACTGCTAAACAGGCTGAGATTAGTTTTGCCCTGTTGTGCAGCAGTAATATAGGGAGAGGTGAAAAGACTTTTCAGACTGAGTAGAGGACAGCTAACTGATAGTATCACTTTTAGAAGGTTACACAAAAGTATGATAATGAATAAAGGGATTTCTTTTCTTGTTAGGTAACATTACCCTATTGGTTAGGTGACAGGGTGGTGGTGGCCTGGTGGTCTCGTGGTACGGTTTCCAAATACAACACCAGATGGTTGTGCGTTCAAGACCAGGGCTGCCACCATTGTACCCCTGAGCAAGGCACTTAACCTCACGTTGCTCCCGGGGGACTGTCCCTGTCCGCTGAATGACCTGTAATGGGATGTAATTACGACAACTTTAGGAGAGCAATGAGCAATCATTATTGAATTAAAATTCTAATTAATTCCATACACTGATCCCGATTTCACAGGATACTCTACAAAACTGGCTGTGGATGGGTTTCACTATTTCTTTGTAAATTATTATTACACTATTTTCTACCTAGAAACAGATGCCAGTGAGGTCTGTGGAAATCTTAAATGTTAGATATCTCACTTTCTGGATGATGAAAATACAAACTATCTGCATGGCTGAAATCCAAAAGAGTTAAGTGGGAAAACACACAAGGGATCTTTCTTTATCTCAGGATTCTATTCTAAAATCGATTCTGGATTCAGTACATAGGGGTGCTAATCTTTAGGATCTACTCCGGTCCGCTGTGCACTAAGAAAGGCAAATTATGGCATGAAAGTTTTTATATTGAAACAAGTGTAACACGCAAAGGCAAACCTAAGACAAAAGGTAACATTTATTAATGCCTTTTATTAAATTAACACTTTTTCCCAAATAGTTTTTTGTACTTCTCAACTCTCAGTGACTTCAAGAATAACACGTTTAAGTTATCTGAAAAATAAAAGTGCTGCCTGTTACATAAACAAAAGTGGTCGGCTTAGGCTAGCTGCTTCTTTATTGGCAATTAAAAAAATAAATGGTACACAAAATAAAAAATTCATTCATTCATTCTTGACACAACTTTGACTTGGAGTACGATTACAGTCCATCAGTAGCAATATTTAGGTTATTTTGTAGAAAAACACATTTATTTTGAAAATTGGCCATCTCTAGAAAACACAGTAAATCTCTTCGCTGAAAAGAGTGGGATCCATATTGGTTGGGTTACTGAGATACTTGGCTACAGATGTATGTTCTCATAATAAAGTAAAGTTTATAGTACCGTCAACAAAACCACGGTCCTGCAGTGCCAATCATATTAAAGACATTCTCTCTGTTCCTCTTAAAAAGTCCTAAATTAGTATCAGACGGTCAACAACACATTCAGATGCCACAGATGAAACACTAAAGTTTCAGATTAACATCAAACTGTTTGTTTTCATCATTAGAAATAATGTGCGATGATGTAAAGACTTTTTGAGCTCTGCTGGGATTAAAAGGCTGTTGGCAAACCGAGTGTTAAATGCAAATTTAGGATTATCAGAGGCTTTTTTTCTTGCATAAAACAAGGTCTGGTATTGTTTCATTAATTATTTAGTAATATCTACTGTTGGCAGATAAATGCAGTACAACCAAGTCTTATGAAGGAAGTGGCTGCTTCATGCCATGGCTTCCTTTAGTATCTATGTGAAACTCCCATCATTTGACTGTGCACAGATGCAAATGCATGCAAAAAAAACCAAACTGAGGACATTAATGACCTGTTAAAGGAACTGTGTAAATAGTTAAAATAACACAATATCAGAATTTATAGCTGCAACCATCAAAAGTTTGATACGGAAAACAGATAAAACCAAGAGCGTGTGTGTGTGTACTGTATATAGAGTCAACTGAAGGAACTTTCATTGCCCATTTATCTATCTATATATCTCCGTTCCTTCCTTGAAGTGCCATCAAGTAGTGACTTACCAAGGTGATATACTACATCTACTCACTCATCCTGTATCCCTGGAGCCACTTGCTAAAATATGTTGATCACTCCACCTCTGAAGTCTTCCCTGTCTTTTTCCTTAATGTTGTGCAGTTCAAGGCTGTGATTAACGGTTCAACTCCTTCACACACTTCAGTATTGTGTTGAGCCCCCTGACTCTCGGTTTGGAAGTGAATCGTTTGGTGCACATTATTGAATCTGTAAACAGGCTTCTTCTTCACCAAAGAACATGTTTTTCTCTTGTATCTGTGCTCGCTGTTGTGTTGATGATTGTCACAGTCTCTTGCTGTAACAGAGTTTTGTATTCTGGGTGTTGTAGTCTGTTAGCGATGGTAAAGAGGTTTCCCTGGAGCAACTCACGACACGTTAAGTTATAGGGGGTGTGCACATTGGATCCTCTGCAACCTATGGTTACACATAAATACCTTTTATAACCTGAAGTTCCTGATTATCCAAAACTGACACAGTTTTATGCTTGGACGTCTACAGTCATAAGCAAGTCACGAAATATGCGCCACTTGGACTCTCTCAGCTTCGCAGATGCAGACAGTATAATCTGGCCTACAGAAACCAAGACTTTTTTGCTTTTTCAGACACCTTTCTGATTGTGATGTGCTTTTTTGCATTTCACACCTCTATTAATTACTAGATGACAGGAAACAAGGGCAGAGTTGCAATGACATGCAACAAAGATCCCCAACCGGGGACTTTACAATTTACCCTAACCCCTAGGTCACAAGGGCGCGCCAAGTGTGTGATTTTGCACAAATGTAAGTGTGAATAAATGACAAAAAAAAACAAACAAACAAATAGTGATTTGTCAAGCAAAACAGCTGCACAGCAACCATTCTGTTTCTGATCTGTAGTAGAGACAGGCTTTATCATAAACTGCTCCACAGCTTCTGAAGCTGTAAATATTCTGATCGGTTACATCTGTAGTTTTCTCTGTGGTAGAGACCGGGGAGTGGAAGGACGGCATCCTGTTTAATTGTATTGTTGTGCTTTGTTCTTTTGTCTGGAGGGTTTTGCTGGGGATTTAGGTTTTGAGGAAGTGCATTTTCCTTTTCATCTATGATTTCTCCCAGCCACACTCTGCAACTTGCAGCTGAGCTAACTGCCATTAGCATCTCCTCAAATGTACACTCCCGTGGGGTTTGATGTCAATTCTGCGGCTCCCATTAAACTAACAGAATCAAGTTTTGCTCTTTATTCTCAGTTTGTAGTCTACAGTTACTGCGTTTGTTTTCAACTTAAGTCAACCATCAGAATAAACCACAGACCTCTCTCTGGAAGACTTGTAGATATATTTGTTGAGTATTTTACTTGTAACATTCTGAAGAAATACCACCTGATTAAAAGAATACAGAGAAGTTTCAGGTTAAAGGGCTCAGGTGAAAGCACCATGCACAGTAAACTCTTAATTGGTCAAACAACCTTTATATTTTCAATTTCTTTGAGCATGACATAATGGCCTCAACTAATGATTTTCTTCTGTATTATTTCCCCCAAAGATAAGACAGTAGTGCGTTGAGGCATACATTGTCAACACAGAAGAATAAACAGTATATAAATCCTAAGCAGATTCACGCAACTCAATGCAACTGCAATACAGTCGAACTATTTTTGACATTATCCACACATGTATTTAAAGAAATTGATTGCATGGTGTATGATAAAAGCTTTCACACCACTGCACAAAACACTAAAATGGAAACTGAATTTTTCTTTTTTGAATATTTATTATAAGTTTTGAAGTGTTAGTCTGGCATAACAAGCAATTTGATGACATCACCTTGTGCATAAAAAAACGGCTGATCATTTAAAACTCTTTTCTGATATTTAATCATTTAATTCAATCAATTGAGGAAATAATCAGCTGAACGGCGTACGTAACGTAGTCTGGTAATAATATGTATATCTGTATATACTGTAGTTGCTTGACTGCATAGAGTCAGTATGAGAGAGGAGTATGAGGAGGAGACGTGGTGCTACGCATTCCAATTAGACCACAGCCACAATAAATAGCAGACATTTGGGGTGACAAAGAAGATAACTGACAAGGACCAATTCAAATCTTGTGATATAACGTGAAATTATTCAATTCTTTGAATCATTTTTCTTCCAAAAAGTGTTTTTTTTTTAAAAAAAGCCCTCTTCCACTGCAGAATTGAAAGACCTCCATGATGCCGTGCACAGAACAGTAATATGTTTCATGCTCTTGGTTTCCAGGGTGAAACTGCGTTTTACATTCAGTTCACGAGCTTCTAAACTTTGAAGTAAACTCTGCTTTACTTAATTTATTCATTGTATATACTGCAAAGTCAATGTCAGAGTATCCTTGCAGATGGTTTGGGTTGAACATAAATAAGAAGGCTTGAGCACTACCTATGATTACACACACAAAATCAAGCCATGACAAACTTGGTGCATGTTGTACAAGCTGTATTGAAGCTGATCCCACAGGAGTTTGAGTGTATCTTCATTTCAAATCTTCTCAACTCTTGAGATAATTCATAAAGTGAGAATATTTATGGTAAAGTGGATCCCTCTCTGGTAATGGAGTGGATGCATATTTCAGGTGGAGTGGTAGCATAGTGCTTTGTGTGAGGAGAGTTTCTGGTTTGAGCCTCTGCACCGTCAAATACCAGTCGGATATTAACAAGGGTGCAACTGTGCTTGAAGTGTTTTTGAGTAGATTTTGAATTAAAATGGTGCCTTTTGAAATGTTTTTAAGATAAGATAACACAATATAAATGTATTTGTGTTGGAGAATGAAGTCTTTGCAGCTGCAAACTATGAATGGAATGGTATGAATAGAAAGAATGATATGAATTACAGCATGCATGTTGTGCAAAGCAGCACCAGTAGATCCTTCCAAGAAAAATAATGAAAATAAATGAATGAAAAACGTGTAAAATGTCAAACTGTACTCAAATAGCAACATACATGCAGTATGAATGCCTTTCTTTTTGAGTAATTGAATATAATCAGCAAAACTACCATAATGATGTAACAAGGAAACAGGCTACCTTGATGCATCAGCCTTGTCATGGTTTAAAAAGTTACTCATCTTCATTTTAAAACAAGTGATTTACACAAATTTAATTGCACATACAGTTTTTAATTTCCTGACAAAGCACTTTGGTGAGGGACTCTCCTGATGCCAACGACAGAAACAGTTCTTCAGTTTGTGCAGCATAATATCTAAATGCATTACTTTAATCTAAAAAGTGCCATTAAATTAGGTTTGAATAACACATTAAAATGTGGGCTTAATGAATTGGACTCACAAAGGAAATCATCTTTGCTTTTTGAAAATCTACTTTTGCTGTAGCGGAAGAACAAATCTCTGGAGGCCAGATTTGTTACCTGACACTTGATGAAATGTATCGATGAACAGTACGTCACGTTGCTGTGATGAGTGTTTTCCAGTCCCATTAAACCACAAAGTGTACAGATTTCACTTGGACAATGTGCACCTCCTAAGCCAGGTCTTGTATGTGGGGAGAAATTGCCAGCTTCTTACACTGTCCCACACCAAGAATGGACAGCAGGGCACACACACCACCCTCAATAGCGGTAGCCTCTATACAATCGTATGTCACTGGAGAGGCAGCTCAGAATACCATCAGTGCTGCCTGGACGTATGAATACACTTTTAGAAATAGCTCCAACACGTAACTCAGATGTTGCATTTACAGGTTAAGTAAACCAGACTTGTACTTATTACAGGTGTGATATATTTTTCCAAGGTGTACATTAGGACTTTTCTTACTCTGTGTCACGCTTAGTTTATTCAATTGTTCAGCTGCAGTAAGATTATTTAAGTAGAGAGTATTTACCAAAAGCAGAAATGTGTATTTAATGACATGCAGCGACCTCAGTGAATGTTGGTCCATAAGCAGAGAAGCCTGTTGAAGAACGACTCTTTGTCTAAATGTCTTCACTTGTGTGAGATCACTGTGCGTCCATCCTGTTTGTGTGACCTTTTTGAAACGTTAACCAGAAGACCCACATCCTTCAGTCCAGCATGAACCGTGGTGCATTGGGGTAAATGATGCTGTGTCCTTGAAAAGGCCTGCGTGATAATCCATGATTAGTTTGTTTGTGTGTGTGTGTGTGTGTGTGTGTGTGTGTGTGTGTGTGTGTGTGTGTGTGTGTGTGTGTGTGTGTGTGTGTGTGTGTGTGTGTGTGTGTGTGTGTGTGTGTGTGTGTGTGTGTGCGTGCGTACGTGCAGGATATTTTTGTGTATGAGTTTGGGTAAAAAGAGAGTTTGCATATGTGTGTTTATTTATAACGTGTATGTCAGTAAACAGCAAATCTTTGAGAAATGGGAACAAGCTATGTTCGACTAGCTTAATTAACTTATTGTCGGCACTAATTTGTAGGAGGTGAGTTTATGAAGTTTGTGCGTCTGTGAGTCATTCTTTTTTTAAACGGGGGGTCAGGAAATTAGACCCCAGCTCTCAGTTTCTTTCATCTCCATGTGTCTTTCTCATATTTTCAGCCTCTGTTTCCAAATATTATCTCCTCTCTTTCACAGACGCAGGGTTCATCTGTATGCACACATCCTCTGTAAACAGGAACTCCTGCCTGAGTCAGAGAGTCTGTGATTGTTCATCTGGCATCTGAGTGTGTTCAAGATATTAAAATATCTAATGTTAAAGTAATAAACGGGTTGGGTGTTGTCAGGGTTTTATTAATACAGTACACCCATTGTAAGTTTAACTATGTTACTTTACTAGTAGAGTGGAAATCCTGCTTGTCTACCCGACACTAGTTAGTGCTGCTTTGATTGATATTTGGTGCAGTACATGTTTTCTATTTCTTGTCAATAGATGCTATTTGGAGTTCTGTGTGAATGCTCTAGTTTTAAGGACAACAATATTATATATAGCAACCAGGAACACCTTTTATTCACTAGTTTGTGTCTCAATATCTGGTCAGATTCAACAAACAGCTATTTAAAACATGTTGCTCTTTCTGCAGAACGCCAGGCTTGCTTCTTTTCTCCATATCTTATACATAATTGATGGTATAATTAATTGTATTTTGAAAGTAAAGTCTTTGAAATCAGAGTTCTTCCTTAAGGGCTAAAGGGTTGTATCAAGAACTCTTCATTTGAAGAACCCTTCTTGGAAATATGTTTTTACAAGATGAAAGAACACGGGACTGAGAAAAAAAAGGACAATCCATGTTGTTGTCTTTAAAAGCCCCTCAGGGCTTGTCAGACATTGTATTAATCTGTGTTTCTCCTTCTCTTTCAGGCGGGAGGGATGAGCAGGAGGGTCTGGCGGCCGTCAGAAGGATCTGTGAAGAGTACAAAGAGGCCAAAGGTAACATTGCAAACAATGACGGAGAACACATGCACAAACACACACACACACACACACAAACAAATGCATGTGTACTTCTTTTCATATGTCAGTGTTAGAGATAAAGGGCAAAGCTTCGGCAAAGTGTCCCTCAGGCTTGTTTGTACAGTTCTTACTAGGCGCACACACATAATTGCACACTTGCAGGTATACAGTCGTACAGAGACACACAGAGCTTCCACGCTGGCTGTACAATATCAGGAGTGTTGTTGATGCAACGTGAGGAAGAGGAGAATACAAAGGAAAACGCTGTCAGAAGGCGGCGAGGGGAGATAAGTCAAGCGAAATGTGAAAGGGGAGGGGCAGAGGCGGACCTTGAAGGAGCCAGAGGGGAGGAGAACATGACAAATGGGCAAATATAGGAAAATAAGACGAGGTGGAGGGAAAATGGAAGTGCAGAGGAGGTGATGGTGATGAGAAGAGACAAACGATAGCAGTGCAGAGATTTATTACTCCATTGACTAACGCTTACAGTGTTCTCTATAAACTCCCATGTTGAGAAATTGCTTCGGCTGACCTTCTCAGCGCCATAAATTCCACCATAGTCTCATGGCTAAGGAGACTCATAAGTTTACCATCAGCCTTGAGTCTTTATCACGTTGCATGTTGGGAAGGCACGCAATGTAGGGGATACAAGTGAAAAGTTGCCAGAAAAATAAACAATTTTTAAAGGATTTTTTCAAGTACAAATACAAAACAATCTACTTTACTTGAAGATAAACTGAAATTAGAGTTCTCTTCCCTTTGGCATACATACACATATCTTTCCCTTTTTAGAAGAGTATACAACCGTGGTCAGACATATTTATAGAAATAGCGTCTAAACCCTGAGCCTCAGTTGTTCCATAACGGGCCTCTTACACATAGCCTGGAGAGCAATAGACTGCTACACACTGTGAATGGGACCAAGCGTTACAGCACGTTTCGCCCGCTGAGTTACAGAGATTTAAAAGGTACCCAGCGGTGCTACGGAGGAAAGTCCACTTTAAGCAAAAGATGCTCCAAACAATAACCAGACGAGAGCCAAATAACCTATTTTAGCACTGACAAAGGACCAGACTATCAGGAATGCGTAATTGATATACCCAAGCTTACAATACAGTCGTTGGTTCAACCTGTCTTACTGTTTAGTTCTGCCCTAATTTGGTTTTGGTGTGTATTTGATATCTTCCTCTCCTAAATACACAATTTCCTTCTCTTGTGATTGAAAATGAATCAAATGTTACATCACTAGAGGAAGGAAGGATCATTAACTGAGTCTTCAAATTTTGCTTTGCTGAATCAGGAATTAAAAACAAATGAACTCCTGACCTCCAACCTTGTGATTAAAGCAAATATCATCCTACAAAAAACAGGGTTTTGTGATGCAAATTGATCATAACCAGATCATTTCAAAAGATAAAGACAATCATATCACATGTTAAGCATTAACTTACCACTGAAGGTTTCCCACTCATTTATTGAATACATGTATGTGAAGTTAAATTCACTGAGTAAAACACTGATCATCAGATTATAGCAAACCTGCTGTAACGGTGTCGGTTAGTACTTTGTGCTCACTGGTGGAGCTGGCTACAAGTTGTAGTGAATCAATCAAGCTGCCTATTGGAAAACAAGCCGTGGTTTGTCTTGCTTGGACTTGCAGTGCAGAGCAGCAGAAAGCCGTCTGGCTGGGTCCCTGCTTGTGTGTAAGTGGCTGTCAGGTACAGAGACAGCGGCCATGTAGCTTGTGTCATTGAAGTCGATTTCCCTGCACAGGGCCGTGGTGGAATTGATTACTTCTTTTGTAATTGGCAGGCACTGAGGCATAGGGGACAAGGGGGGTGTCTGTAGCCAGATGCTTGTGCACTGAATGAGAATGTGTTGAATGTGTGTGTGTGTGTGTGTGTTTGAATGAGATGGTAATGGATTCTCATTAGTATGTGAGGCAGGCACTTTAAACATCTCTGTCCTTACGCCCTTTGGCATCCTTCCTAGTGCTTGCACATTTGTCTGTTATGAGAAATGAGAGAGAGCTCATGATAAACATGTCGCCTGCAGAGGTGGTTCTCAAACTGGGAACCTGTGGACAACTGTAGAGGTTTTTTAGAGGATTTCAAAGTGTCACCAATGACAAAGAATGTCATTTCACTAGAAAGCTTCTTGATATTTTTTATAGAATATAAATTATAGTGTTCATTGGAGTCACTTTGAACACTATTAAAGGAACATTCTGGTATTTTTCAAACTTGGTCTTATGCTGCCTTCAAATGGAACTTGTTAGCTTGTGGTTACGACACGGGAAGTTATGTACACAATATGCTCGGCGTTCAAGTGCTTAAGTCATGAAAACACCGCTTAGCAACGATAATTTTAACGTAACTGTCACCGAGGCTGACAATTTAGTGTAATGCAGAAAAAGCGAAGACATAATGAGAGAGGAAAAAGATGAGGCCGTTAGGAATATCCACATTTTCCTGAGACATATCCAAAAATAATGAAGAAAAGCTGTATATAACTAAAATAAAAATATATTTACTTATTATGCACCGACAAATTACTTCCATACCCTCCGCCATTTCTATTAACACCAGCAAACATGTCACAACTCGTGAATTCTGAGATTTAAAAAAATGTCCACTTACGAATGAAAACCATATTAGGGTCACTTGAACTTTTCAATATTCTCATAATTCTGACGCATCGTAACGGCCATGCTAATTTTGCCACTTCCATTGTAGAGATTCAGGAAATGCAATTACGGCAAGACAACGTATATCGGCTGGATGGGGGTTTCTTATCTCTACGTCTAACCAAAGGAAAGCACTGAAATTAGCCCCCTGAACTATCTATTGTAGCTGCAAAGAGATCTACTTCTGAGTTAACAGTTTAGCATAGCTACTCACAATGCAGTAGTATAAAGGAGACGGGGTCTCCAGGGAATCAGGTGGTTAGAGCTGGCTGAATATGTGGAAACAGACTTTCCCAGTTATGTTGATTTATTTAGGCTGTGGTCTGTAACAATGATACACACAAAGGAAATTATATTATTACAACAAACAATTAAAATACAATTAACTTTACACAATTAAGTAAATACTCATATGCAGATAAAGACCATCATTTCAAATCAAAATGTATCAAAACCAATTTTCGGCTAGCATACTGCCCCCCAAGAGGCCTTTAAGATAGAGACACTTCTGGCAGAGATGTAAAGTATGTGCAAAGTTACCAAATAATCCCACTACTACTACTACTACTACTACTACTACTACTACTACTACTACTACTACTACTACTACTACTACTACTACTACTACTACTACTACTACTACTACTACTACTACTACTACTACTACTACTACTACTACTACTACTACTACTACTACTACTACTACTACTACTATTACTACTACTACTACCTGGTTTGCAGTTATAAATATTAACACATTCACCTTTAATCATTTACGCAGCGCATTAAACAAACGAAATTGAAAGTAAACTCATGTTGCCGCCTCGTTAACACAGCAGCTTTGATGACGTCACTTAGATGAGGCAAAGTACATTCATCAGGATTAAAGAAATGAAACTTATAATGCAATAAACGGGCACACCGATTACACAAACATGTGGGCTTTCTAACAAGTAGCAATATTACAGGCATTTGTGTTGTTGTGCAATTCTTAGCACATGTATGTATGGATATACTGTATTTATGTCTTTTTATATGTAAATGTGTTTTTATATCATTCAGTATCAAAGATCCTGTCCCTGGAAAACCCTGAGTACAATCCTGTGGAAATTTGCTAATGACTTTAGACTGCAAGTGGGCTTTAGTCAATGAGGCTTAAAGCTTTTTATTTTTAATCATAATCATAAACACACACACACACACACACACACACACACACACACACACACACACACACACACACTGGGTATTTCTGTATTTTTGCCACAGGCTGTGCTATCTGTCCACTAACTTTAGTCACGGTGCACTTGGAAGTAACACTTTGTGCCTCAAACCATGAGCCTACATTAACACTGTGAAGCAAGACAACCTGTGTGTGTGTGTGTGTGTGTGTGTGTGTGTGTGTGTGTGTGTGTGTGTGTTTGTCTTCCTCTCGCTTAGATAACCCAGCTGCTACCTTCCTACAAAAACTCTTATCATTTTACCTAAGCTCTTTCACTCCAATACATATAACTTTAGTCACCTTTGTTTTTATTCATTTAATTTATTAAACTTATTGAACCATCCATTTCTAAGTTGAAAATGTATAAAAGACTGACCCTGTTTCATAAAGTGTTGCAAATGTTGTGTGTATTACTTCTGAGTGATTGTGTGTGTTTATATTAGTGCTATATTATTTGTGTGTAAAATAACCTTACTATATACGCAGATTTAGATTTACAGCTGTCTTGACTTTATTATCACTTTAACACTACATGCTGGAATTGACTGGGGCACCAGCCTCCTCTCTCCCACATCAGCTGAATGAAAAGGTCTTCGGAGGAGCTTACACTGGCAATATGCCCAGGCTTCATATTCTTAGATATCACTGCTGTTTATCAGGAAGTTCAAAGTGAAACTATTTATACTTCCTTGTCACTTCATAAGATGTTGTTTTAGTCCATTCATCCTTGTGCATATCACTATGTTTGGAGTATTGTATAGAGGTGAAAAGCTATAGCAGGATGTGATGCCAGGAAATTACTACTGGCTTCAGATTCAGGTTAAATTAGGATTTGACAATCATGTTTTACAGTGTTGTGTTTACAGCAAAATTAATAAAACTGATCATCCAAACACATCTGAAGATTTTCAGTCACATTTGACCACATTAAGAATTTCGCCTTTTGGCGGCGATGCATATAAATATAGGTTTTAGGTGTAATCCAGCTCAATCATATCTACTGTAGTCACAATCAGGGCGCTAGATGCATGTTAACACCAGGTGGAAAGAGAGGATTTCATGGTAAGAGAAGAAGGCAGGCCTCCCTCATCATTTTCTTTTTTAAGTTATTTCTTTTTGCAAAGAAACACTAAATAGAGCAGACGAAGACGGTACAGGATGAAGGCCAGACATTGAACTCTTGTACTTGATGTTAGTATGAGACATGGGCATTAGCCGACTTACATATTAATTACCTGCTGTTCATTTTTTTAGTGTAGCAGGGCACCAGGGCATGGAAAAGTAAGATTTGACAGAGTTAACTGTTGCATGCTGAAGCCTAGCACCAGGCCGGATGAAACAGGAATTAACTATAAATATTTAGTTAAAGAAAGATTCTACTTTAAAAGCTGTTCAGTGACTTTCCATTGCATTTTTCAGGCTCAAACATTAGTGCACACACTGTAAAAATGGAGCGCTTGCTTCTTATTATGAAACACTTATTGTCTTAATAATTAATAAACACATGTAGTTTTAGTTTTATTATTTGTTTGACCACCTTTACTATCTCTTCTGTCGTTAGAGCAGGGGTCTCAGACTCGCGGCCAATTGCGGCCCGCTGGACGTTATTTTGTGGCCCCCTACTTGACGCTTGAAGTTTAGTGTTAGTGCGGCCCGCTGCGTTTTTCTCACATGCACCTTTTTGCCGAGTCGTTGCACGAGTCGTTGCACGAGTCGTTGCAAGAGTGTCGTTGCACGCGTCGTTGCCTTGGCCGTTTTATATTTGTTTTAATCACTTATAGGCTACCATAGCTCAGGCTCGTGACGGCAACGTTTTTTTTTTGTCACCCAGCCCGTCATGTCTTTCTCAAAACCTGCCGTGAAGAGAAAGGTTGGCGACGAGCACAGACAATTTCAGGAAAAGTGGGAGACGGAATATTTTTTTGTTGAGCACAGGGGCACCCCGACGTGTCTTATATGCACAGAGAAAGTTGCGGTGCACAAGGAATACAATATCAGACGTCATTACTCAACTAGACATGCTGAGGAGTATGCAAAATACCAGGGAGATGAGAGAGAGGACCGGGTCGCCAATCTTAAAACATGTCTACTGAGGCAACAAGATCTTTTCAAGAAAGCAAGCAAAGAGAGCGATGCGGCAGTCAAAGCTAGCTACGTGGTGAGTGAGATGATTGCTAAGGCGGGAAAGCCATTCAAAGACGGCGAGTTCATCAAAAAGTGCATGTGACAGGCTGCAAGTATAGTCTGTCCGGAAAAGAAGGCTCAGTTAAGCAACATCAGCCTTTCAGCCAACACAGTGGCAGAGCACATTTCTGACCTGTCGGGTAACATATACGATCAACTGCGTGAGAAAGCTAAACATTTCCGTGCATACTGACACTGCGCAAATATTCCGCCAGCTGTGTGACGCCATTATGGATGCCGATTTGCCATGGAAGAGGTTTGCTGGAATAACAACCGCTGGAATAACAATGACAGGGAGGAGAAATGGACTGGTGGCACTTGTTCAAAGAAAACTGGGAGATGAGGGTGTGGAGGAGGCCATTGCTCTGCACTGCATTATCCATCAGCAGGCCCTTTGCAGCAAATGCCTGAAGTTTGACAATGTGATGTCTGTCGTTGTGAAATGCATCAACCATATCAGATCCAGGGGCTTAAAGCACCGCCAGTTCCGCGCCTTTTTGGAGGAAATAGAGTCAGCATATGAGGAATGTGCTCTACTTCACCGAGGTACGTTGGCTCAGCAGGGGAAACGTCTTGAAGAGGTTTTTTGAGTTGAGAGCAGAAGTGAAAGCCTTCATGGAGAAGGATGGGATAGCTGTTCCTGTGCTAAGTGATCCCAAATGGCTCATGGACTTAGCTTTTCTTGTTGACATCACACAGGAGCTAGAATGTACTGAACAAGAAATTACAAGGCCAGGGGCAGCTTGTCAGTGCTGCCTATGACAACAGTCAGAGCATTCTCCACAAAACTTGTGTTATGGAAAGCCCAGCTCTCTCAGACAAACCTCTGCCATTTCCCAGCATGCAAGGCACTCATGGATATGGGCACACCATTCAGTGGTGAGAAGTATGCTGATGCCATTGTAAAGCTACAGGAGGAATTTGATCACAGGTTTGCAGACTTCAAGACACACAGAGCCAATTTTCAAATTTTTGCTGACCCCTTCTCCTTCGATGTGCAAGATGCCCCTCTTGTGCTTCAAATGGAGCTCATTGACCTGCAGTGCAATTCTGAACTCAAAGCCAAGTTCAGGGAGGTGAGTGGAAAAGCAGACAAGCTTGGACAATTTTTGAGAGAATTGCCCCCCACCTTCCCTGAGCTTTCCAGGATGTTCAAGAGGACCATGTGCCTTTTTGGGAGCACATATCTGTGTGAAAAGCTCCACCATGAACTTTAATAAGTCAAAGTACAGGTCCAAACTTACTGATGAACATCTTCAAGCCATACTGAGGGTCTCAATTGCTTTATCCCTCAAGCCAAATGTGGCTCTGCTGTGTAAGAGGAAGCGCTGCCAGGTCTCTGGCAGCAAGTAGGTGAGGAGCGAGTAGGTTAGAGAAGCGTATGTTCTGAAGAACCGTTCATGTTCTGAACTGTTATTACTAAAGATTGAGAAGATTGGATCAGTTGTACTTTTTTTTTGAATAATAGAAACCTTTTTTTGTGGAATATTTGATGTGGCCCAGCCTCACCCAGACTCTACCTCCAGCGGCCCCCAGGTCAATTGAGTTTGAGACCCCTGCGTTAGAGGAACCTTTTCTCATAAAGTCTGAACAAACTCTAAAAGCCCTTTATAAACAGTTGAGGGATTTTCGGAAAAAACAAGCTTTTATTTGTTCAGTGGTACGGTGCCTCTGATTGTGCACTGATGTGGCAGGAACCATTTCTAATCACATTTAGTGTTCAAAATTACAGACGCAATTGCATAACACATTCTTGTCTGCTTTTGCAACCAGAGCAACTGGTTGAGACGCAAAGACAGGGTTGTTTGTGTGGCAGAGGAAACGGAAAGTGTTGGTCTAAATCTCTACTCTTCCATGAAACCATCCTTTGACTTCTGACCCATTCAAGACTTTGCAAGTCATACATGTGACATGATGCATTCAAGTGTCTTTGTTTGGAAGTAATACCAAAAAGCACACTGGCAAAAATATGTTTTTTTGTAGGCAACAGTAACGTAGTATGGCGAAACAACAACAAAAAGGTCACCTTCACTTTGACTTGCCACATAAGGAAGAGCAAAGGTGTTACTAATAACATTAAAGATGGCTCTGTTCTATTCAGACAGCCATGACAGTGTGACAGGGAGCCAGCATGAACAATACAAGGCCCCTTAAAGCTAAACAGCTAAATGGGATTCAGCCATCATTCATTTTTATTATGTCTCTGTGCCTGCAACAGCTGAGCCTGGATGCACTATGCTTTTAGGTTGTCTCGCGCATTCTTGTACATATGATATGTATGACATGAAGAACGCCTTAAGGCAGGGGTGTCAAACAGGATGACTTTGCAAAGTGTAAAAATGAGTTGTCTTGATCATAAAGTAAAATACTGTTCCAGATACCTGTGATGAAATGTTTTGTGCCTTTGTAGATACACTGTGATCTGTAAGTTGTAATGCACATGTGTAAATGCTAAACTGAGGCACAATGTTGTTGAATTTGCACCTTTTTTTCTTAAGAAATGTCAGGTTCATAATGTTTTGTAAAAAGATAGTTAATAAAAATTTAAATGTTCAGATTTTTTTTACACTAAAACAAAGGGGATCATTTGGAGTTGTTATTATTTATTGCTTATTATTTATATGATTTTACTTGTTCGGCCCACTTGAGATCACATTGTGCTGTATGTGGCCCCTGAACTAAAATGAGTTTGACACCACTGCCTTAAGGGAATTTCTTCAAATTTGGCACAAACTTCCACTTAGTATCAAGGATAATCTGATTACCGGTAGATGTTGGTGGTCAAGGTCACTGTGACCCTTATGTCTATGCTGTGACCTCACATAAGAACTGTTTTGCCCATAACTCAATGATTCATACGCTAATTATGTAAATTTCACGCTAATGTCTTATAGGATAAAATTATGAAGTGATGACATTTTGGACAGAGATGGATGTAAACTGCAACATGACTGGTTAGGGTAGGCCTATGACCACAAGGCAATAATTCTAGTTATTTACACCTGCACTTTTCCTACTGTGATGTGTCAAAATGGAATTGAATAAATAAACAATTAATAATTAAGATTAAGATTAATGGGATTAATTAATTTTTTTAATTTCTCATTACCTCTGCCAAGGTATTCATATCACAGGGCCAACACACATTTTTCTTCAGTTTTGGAAACGGCCTGTGCCGATGAACTCAGTAAAGGTCGAAGACAATTTAAAATCATGTTTTTTCACTGCCCTTGAGCAGTCATCCTCTCCTCCACCTGTTTCACTAATATATATGTATCACATATGTTACCTTCTAACAATAAGACTGGTGTCAATACTTGTCAATATTTTAATTATGAAAACTTGTAACCAGTGACCCACTGTACGATCTCAGTGCATACCCACTGTAGAGGCTAAGCCAACGCTTTAAGCCACTTCGGTGACGCTTTGTTTTACTAATTGACGCACTTGTTGTCGTGCCTGCTGAATAAAGATTCCGATACAAACTCTTTCGATTGAACACTCAGTCCGTTTATTTCTTGTTGAATCAGCTTTCTCACCAGCAAACAAAACATGACATTCAGACACACAATAACTTAGCCTATGGAGCAAACGCTACCTCAGCCAACTTGTGTGTCCGGGTATGTATGTGGTCAAAAACTGTTTACCTTCTGGCGGAACACCACCGTCAACAAACATTGGTTCCTACTTATAGCGGGAGCGCTAATTGGCTCCTAAACACCAGCCCTTAATTGTTAGTACAGGTGGAACAAACAATTCACTGCAAACAATAAAAGGAGCCAACGGTGAAAACATGAATTTCCAGACATATAAATTCAACAATCTACACTTCTTGTAGTAAATAAAGTTTAGTTACAGGTCTCACAATAATGTTGGTCTTGATTTACAGCTTGACAGAGCGCACAAGACCCCATTTGTCAGGAAAAACCTCCAATACTTTGCAGAGAGGCCAGGAACCACGTGGAGTTGAAGATGATTCGTGATGAGTACAACATCTTCAGCGACCAAACTCCTTTTCCTTTGATTCCACTTCTGCCTCTCTTGTAGTAACGGCAGGTATTCCCAAACCCATCGTTTCCAAAACAGATCCGAGATGTACTAAACTTGCCTCCAGTGACGTTTCACATACATGTCAGATGGCTCAAACAATCCAGGTGGCAGAGCAGGTTTTCCTGATGATTTGGCGTAATGGGTTCCAAATCATTTGGATCGTCAGACAGCTTGGTGATCGGTTTGCGTTCTGTTGGGTTTTCCTCTATGCCCGGCATGCTGGCTTCAATGGGGAAATCAGGATTCCTCAAGGCTTTGCGTTGTTAATTTAGATAGCTTTGGCATTAAACAGAACATTATTGTACAGACTAAATATGTAATAGTAAAAAAGGTTTTAGACCGTTTGAAATAGTGAAAAGTGGCAGTTTATTCAAAAAAATCCCAGTCTAGAATAAACTGATTTATTAAACTTCTTTAAGTTAATGTCAAACTTGAACATTAAAATGACAGATAACTCAGATAACTTATGCAAAAACTCCCATATAACGAATAATAGTAAATAAAATGTGACATTTTTTATGGTTGTTGACATGGCTTTATACCTATAATAATATATTTAACATATATATACTTATAATAAGAGACTCATCTCCTCGATTACATTAACTCAGAATTGCCTCAAAGACCGCACCTACAGGGTAAAGAGGATCTGTGTCAGAATCCTGTCAGCTTACCACCACTGGGGTTCCTCAGGGGTTCGTCCTGGGTCCCCTCCTATTTTCTCTGTACACCAAATCACTTGGCTCTATCATTTACTCTCATGGCTCCTCCTACCACAGCTACGCAGATGACACACAACTAATTATGTCTTATCACCTGTCCGAAACCAGGTGGCCGCACAGATCTCTACTTGTCTGTTTGATGTCTCTCAGTGGATGTCCACACAGCACTTAAAGCTCAACCTCGACAAGACCAAACTGCTTTTCCTTCCGGAGAAGGGCTCTCCCATCCAAGACCTTACCATCAATATCGGCACCTTGGTTGTTTCCCCCGACTCGGATTGCAAGGAATTTGGGTGTGATACTGGACGACCAACAGCCAGCTCCTGCAGATACACTCAGGAGGATACGTCCCCTACTGACCCAGAAGGCAACACAGGTTCTTGTCATCTCAAGCCTTGACTATTGTAACTCCCTCCTGGCTGGACTACCTACATGTGCCATCTGACCTCTACAGCTTATCCAGAATGCAGCAGCCCAACTTTTCCTACCCAAGTTCTCCCACACTACACCGCTCCTCCGCTCCCTTCACTGGTTACCAGGGGCGGCCCGAATCTGCATCAAGACTCTGGTGCTGGCCTACTCTGCTGTGAATTGATCAGCCCCTTCCTATATCCAGGCCATGGTCAAACCATACACCCCAGCTCGCTCACTTCGCTCTGCATCGGCCAATTGGCTCGCTATTCCCTCACTGCGAGCGGGACCCAGATACCCCTCAACAAAAACCCGCCTGTTTGCCATTCTGGCTCCAAAATGGTGGAACGAGCTCCCCATTATTATCAGGTCAACAGAAAGTCATCACATCTTCCGTCGCAGACTGAAAATCCATCTGTTTCGACTGCACCTCGGCCAATAATAATAAAAAAATACTAATTTCTGTATTTAGCACTTTAATTGATTTGGCCTCTTTGAAGCTAATGTACTTGCAAGATTATTGCTGTTCAGAGTTGTATCCTCATGGTTGTTTGCACTTATTGTGAGTCGCTTTGGACAAAAGCATCAGCTAAATTAAATGCAATGATTAAAAAAGAAGAGGTTGCTTTATTTGTAGTTCACAGTTTAATTTAAGTTAACAGCTGAAATGATAATAATATTAAATTAGAAATGGAGACCAGTGGGGTGGGTCTAAAACTACTTGTGTGTGTGTCCAAAGGCATTTCCTGTCATCAGCTTAAAATAACTCCTCTGTAATAAAAACACAGTCAGTGTGTTTAAGTCGAGGAAGCTGAGCTTTATAAAAGATCCCGGGGTCTTAATTGAGGGCTGGTGGCAGCAGGCCCACGGCAGATCGATGGCATTTCACCCTCTTTCTAGATATGATTGGCCTGTCTGAAAGGGCCGGGCCCCAAGGGAGCCCACTCAAGAAGACATGAAAGAACTGACAGGCACACACAAACACATTTGCTTGCAAACATACAAGCCAAATACACACACACAAACAAACTCATTTGAATAGCTTACGGTCATTCAAATGCACACACTTTCTTTCTCTGCTTCTGTCGTTCTTTTCTTTTTCTTTCTCTCTCTCTTGAACACACACTCACACACAAAATCACAAACACATACACTCAGCAGGAGGTGAGTGGCATGGCTCGCAGATAAGGCTGCTATCAGACCTTCATCAGGAATGGCTGCACTCTCATCTGTCACGGCGGCTTTTTTCTCTATGAGCTCCATCAACTCTCCTTCCTCAGTCCTCTTCCTGTCTTTATCTATTATATTTGACCCTCTGCAGGATAACTGGAGTTATAGAGAGGAGCAATATATAATTTTCCTGACGTTTGAAAGGCATGGTCTTCTTTCTGCCAGTGTGCTCGTGTGTCAGTACTTAGGCAGCAGCTGTTTATCCAAAAAAGTTTAATCAAATACTCAAAAACAAGTTTATTACATATTTGGTTGGGGCTCATCACTAATTTCACACGCATTTTAAGGGTTTGAGTTGGATTTAGGCAATTACTATTTAAAAAGTTCAAACAAGTGAATGATCCTGAGGCTTTGTGCATCTTGAGGCACGATTGTCAGTATGGATGACCTCCTAGACCTCATAGATATACACTATTACACCTATCACCTCCCCATCGGGAGTATGATGAGTATGAGAGGAAAACAATGTCTCCTCTGTGTATTATAACTCTATGGTTTCCACTGCCAGCCTAAGAAAAACATAACGTGAAACACCTCACCTTGTATATTGCACGCATTAGCAAACTTGAAATATGAAACAAGGTAACATCATTCCCTTAAAAAATGTTATACTGTTGATGTGTTGATGTTATCACACTGCATTCATTTTACTTTTATGTAAAGATTTTTTGTAGTTTGGGGCAAACTAATGCCAATTTCACTTAGAAATAGTTCCAAAAAGGACAAGCAGTATTCTTTTATTCTTGTCATTTATTTTTCTAGTGAAGAAGTGGTAGGAAATTAAATGAAAGGTTGTTATGTGCACACATAGGAGAATGTAGAATGGAAATGTAAAGGCTTTCTTGATGGAATGAGATTTCAATTTAGTTTTTAAGATTAGGAGTGATTGGGAAGGTCACTCCACTAACTGAGAGCCTGTTGGGGAAAGAGAGATGATCTTTACTTTTAGTTATTGCAACAATAAATAAAAGAGACAGGGAAGGACAAAGTCCAAATACAAAGCTTTAGTGCTGGCTTTGAATATGATATCTCTACTTTCTTAGACACACAAAAATCCATTTAAACCAGTAAAACTGTGACGTGACTGACATGACGGACGGACACCCTAACATTTAAAGTAATCCCATATAATTTAGTGACCAGTTAAGTTGATATCATTTCCTTCCTGGAAATTTCTCTGCATACAGTCGTCACTTTCACACTCTGATGATACCATTTCCTGGACCTTTCTGTCTTTACCTGTCTTATCATACATTAGACCTGATATACTGGTGTGTTAAGCTTTGATGGAGCTCAGGAAGAAGTATTAGATTTGAAATAATTTGCTGGAGCATCAGAAGCGCAGCGCTGCCAATATTGTAGTTTAAGAACCCACCGAGCCTACTGTAAGAGATGATTAATACACTCTTTGATGTCTTACAGCCAAAATGGCTTCATGAATTAATCCGTTTACAATTGCTCTCATGTGTTTCCCTATGTGTGTGTGTGTGTGTGTGTGTGTGTGTGTGTGTGTGTGTGTGTGTGTGTGTGTGTGTGTGTGTGTGTGTGTGTGTGTGTGTGTGGGTGGCTGAATAGGTGGCTGTGGAGGAAAACTATTTACTACCTGCAGTCCATACTTATCAGTCACCAACTATTAGTAATACTTGTACACAAAAATAGATATCCAAAGCATAGCATTACAAAACAGACACAGCTACTACGCCTATTTTAATTGACCTACAGTCCTGTTAATCACCTGTATATTGTACATACTGTATACACTAGTCAACTGGAAAATCTGTTTGAAATATTCAACCAAATTCTTCTTCTTCTTCTTCTTCTTCTTCTTCTTCTTCTTCTTCTTCTTCTTCTTCTTCTTCTTCTTCTTCTTCTTCTTCTTCTTCTTCTTCTATCAGTGGAGTTCACCAAACTGGACCTAGCTTCTTTGCAGTCTGTCCGTCAATTTGTCCAGAGCTTCAAGGAGCGGGACCTACCGCTAAACATTCTGGTCAATAATGGTGAGTGATGAAGATGTTCTTTCCATGTGTTGGCAGCACGCTGCATATGTAAAATAGTTAATTAAGTATTCATTAGTAAAGTAGAAATACTCCACACAGCGGTGGAATTAAGATGTTTTTTTGCAGTTACTGTGTTTTGCATGTGCTCCATCAGGCTGGCTCATCAATCAGGGCTGATGTAGCCCACAGCGCTGATTGATGAGCTCAAGTTCATTGATACCACCTACCACAACTACCTCCGTGTTGAACACTGCAGACATATAGAGACCACTATTGGACAGGATATTAGACATTCATGGCTATTTGCACTTAAACCAGTAATGCATTATATGTGTACCGGTACTTGCATCTTGTGGCCTACCTAAGCATTTGGATATTATTTTTATTAAAGGTATCATGCACTATGTTTAAAATGCATTAGGACTGCCCGATATGAGGAAAATAATGCAATATGTAATAATATTGTTAAATAAAATAATATATTAAATAACAGCATGGATCATATCAGACAAAATACTGACAGAATGTAAATGAATATGTTGTTACTGTATTCAAAGGGATGTGTTTATTGCGCAAGTTTATATCGCAATGACGATAAAAAACAATACTTATGAATATATATGTATTTTTGTGTGCTCTAAAAGCTTGTGTATGTACGTGTGTGTTTGTGTCTGTGTAAAGCGGGTGTTATGCTGGTTCCTGAGAGTCGTACTGAGGATGGATTTGAACAGCACTTTGGCGTGAACTACCTAGGCCACTTCCTGTTGACCTGGCTGCTTCTGGACACACTGAAGGATTCTGGAAAATGTGGTTACTTCTCACGTGTGGTCAACGTCTCCTCCTCAGCCCACCGCATTGGCAAGATCAGACTAAATGATTTAAATAGCTGGTAAGCTCACAAACGCATCCGCACACACTTTAGTAATCACAACAATATCAAATGATATGGCCATTTACAAAAAGGGACGTTTTAGGAAGATTTATTCTGTACTTAAAGGATAATTCAAGTTTATTTCAACTGGAATCATATTGTCATACTTTTGGCTCTTACCTATTAGTAATATCATTTCACCAAGTTAATTGATGGGATCTGGGAACATTGTGACAACAAGATGTAAACAAATCCCGGTAAATGTAAAAAATACCGTAGATGCATTCAACAGGATTCAACCTGAAATTGTTTTGTTTTGTTTTATTTGTTGTAAGAACATTTCAAATCCCAACGTGTCACATTTCCAAGCACTTCCTTTTTGCTGGCATCACCAAAGCAAGTGTCTAATTTTCCTGTTGGCATTAGTGGACAATTGTTGGCTCCAGTTGGCTCAGTATCGTTCCAGTTAGCGGCACTGCTGTCCAGAGGCATTAGCAGCCTGAATATCTTTATTGTCATGTCACATGGCCTACACCAGTGTGCTTAGCCTCTCACAATATTTTATATAATATAAAGTAATGTATAATATTCTATTAAATTCATAATTCGTTCAGTTCTATATGCTGTTATGATAGCTGGAAGGGCTTTGGTGATGCCCTCAAGGATGCCCTTTGCTGCATGTCGTCCCCCCTCTTTCCGTCCCTAACCCTAACCCTAACCCTAACCTAACCCTAACCCTGTTCTAACAAAGGCAACAAAGCCTAAAAAACAGTCTAGTCTTGTTTCACAGATCTGTGTTTCAGTGGGACAAGCTTTACACATATGATATCAGTATAAGATTATAAGGAATCTTTGCAACAATGATTCAAACAATAATCAACAGATATGTAAATCATTCAGATGACACCAAAGCAATATTAAACTTACTTTCCAGGTTGAACATTTAAAATGTTAATCCTCTAACGAGCACACACATACACAAACAGTAGATAATAAAAAGGAAAACAAATTGCAGTGTCGAGCTGACTGACCAGCAGGTGTGATGATACTTTTCTTTCCTGTCGATGGCGCACACCAGCATGTGTGCACCTGCAACTGCTGTTGCTGTTACTTTTATTGCAGATAGTTGGTGCAAGTTGGATTGATCTTCCCATTGAGCCCGAGGACTCTGAGAGGTCTTGTTAAGTTTCCACTGTAAGAAAAACATCTTACAGTCTGCGTTGTTCAGCAAGACATTGACAAATATTACCTATTGTGGCAATTAGAATAAACTGAAAACAGCTGTTTACCTGCCCTTTATCCACATTTCATGCTTTTATTGTTAAAGTCTGATGGTGTTATTGCTTTCTCTCTCTTCAGCCAGTGTTATTCAGCCCATGATGCATATTGTCACAGTAAGCTGGCCCAGCTGTTATTTAGCTCCCACCTCCACCAGGAGCTGCAGCGTGGAGGTTTCCTACTGAGTTCATGTGCTGTGGATCCTGGCATGGTGGATACTGCTCTCTATCGCCACCTCTGGACGCCCATCTGCCTGGCACAGAACGTCTTTGCTCGTCTGCTTTTCAGGGTAAAACACTGTCCTGACTTTCATCTGCTTTATTCACTATTACATTATATTACATTCATTTAGATTTTTGTTATCGTGCAAGACAGCAAAGCAGTTCTGATATAAATATTAAAGTTGCACTTGATCATTATGGGTGAAAATATATAAAACATATTAAGAGTTTGTAGCCAGAATAGCTTAAGTTTGAATTTTTATAACTTAACTGTGATAATTATAGTCAAGTTAGCCACTATGGACATTTCAAAAACATGATAATGGTCTGCTCTCCTGGAAAGGAACTGCTGCTTCACTGTTTAACTTTGTTCAAGGTGTACCACAGTGACCTAAAACAACAAACCTCGGGTTCAGACAATGTTCAGGATAAAACACAGACACTCGTGCATGCGCGCACGAGCACACAGTTTTTTCAAAGTCTATCCACATCACTGAAAATGGAAGTGCTACTAAATATCGAGGCAGGCTGTTCCCTGTGTGTTATATTTAAATAAATTTCTTTAGCTTAAAGCGCTGGCCGCAGGGTGCTGCTAACGTTCCTGGGATTTAATGGAAGGAGACGTGTGTGCGTGTTTGAGCCCAAAACGGCAACTGTCACAGGCATTTGCCTCCGAGCACAACCCTTGGGTTGGTTCTGCCCCACATACGCAAACACATTAATCACACAAACTCATGCATGTAATCATTAACACGCACGCAAACTGTGATTCTCTCCTGTTACGACACCTTTTTATAAAGAGCCATAAAATGTAGGTGCATGCAGAGCCAAAGGCTAGAAGATGGATAGAAAAAGACGGAAAATAAAGTAGATGAAAGGCACTCAGAATTGTGATGCTCTTAGAAAGTCGATGAAACCAGCAGCACCTTTGGCAGCATGCCGCAGTCAATATTCAGAGGAAGTCATTGTAATTATGTTGAAGAAAAATGCAGTATCCTTGGCAAGTAAAGCATAAAAGTCAGATACAACAGAGCAACAGGTGAGCTGAATCTTTCTTTCCTTTTTTCTTTTTTCATGAAGAGGCGTTGGGGCAGCGAGGGTTGTCGAGGTGTAGACACCACTGGTCCAATCCTGCCACCAAAGGGACAGGTTAGCTGTGCTTCCAGTCTGGCACCCTCACAAAGGGATATAACTTATTTGAAAAATATTCAGAGATGACCTGATTAGAGTCCAAGTGTCTGTGAGATCGCTAATCCTCTCCTGAAGAGCTGTAGCTGCTTGTTTCATTGACTTCAAATACAAATGATTTGTGAGCCAGTTCTCCGGGTCAAAACAATTTTAGTTTCTCAGTTTGCAATGTCATCCTCTCCACCGAGAGACTTGCTAGATTAATTAGTCGTTGCTTCACCCGTGATGTCGTTCCATTTACCTTGCTGAACAACTTTATAACGAACACAAATTGATACATTTGCACGGCTGTGCCTTAACTGTACAGTGAAATAAGTTGGCATCATTTCAATTATACTTTATTTTCTGTTCATTAAATTCAATGATATTTCCATCAGAAAGCAATTGACACAATTTAGTAATATTTTTCTGCTGCCAAACCCTATTAAAAATCGGTTTCCCTCCAGCTATGAATAGTGGGTTATTCCAAATTGGACACGAAGGCAGGGATAAGCCAGAAATAGAAAGACGTCTATGTCCTTCTAAATTCTTTAGCTATGAATGGAGAGTCTTAAACCACTGTATACACATTGGACCAAAGACACATTTTATAAAATAAATAGGGCCTATTCCAAATATTTCCAGCAGCATCCAGCATAATGGATGGATGCCGCTCTTGACATTATATAAAAAAGTCTTCTAAAAAAGCTACAAGAGGTGAGGCAGCCAGCAATGAAACCCACTTGATCTACATGAATTAAAAATGAAACAATGCTCGCAAGACGTATTGTAGTGGAATTTATTCATCTGCAAATGGTCTTTGCATGGTTTTGGCAACAGAGAAATCACAGCAGAACTAATGACACTCTCGCTTAAGATATTTGACAAAAGCAAATAGTCATCAAACAGGAGTTATGAACTTTAGAATATAAACTTTATTCCTGACATAATTGACACAACACCATACTGTACGTCCAAACCAAGCAACTGATCTCCAGTAAATATGGAGAGAGGCAACACAAGGATGACACAACAGCTGTATGTTCAAAAAGCATTGCAACATCACATGCCTTTAAATGGGAGATTATAATTATTGCTTTGATTTGTTTGAGTCACCCTTTACATTTAATGACATAAAGAACTATACCTCAATTAGTCTATGAAGAAATTAATCAAGATTAATAGCCCTTTTAAACGCTACCAGACTTTTAATCAAGAAAAACCGCCAACTAGACAATTACAAGGACAGTTACTTAAAGTCAGAAGCAATCAGACGTAATGACCAATGAAATGAGTGGCTTGTTGCCATGGAAATGAGTTGTTTGTTTTATTTTCTTCTCAGTAAGAAACGTTAATTGTCCGCACTAAAACTCCCCCACGTGAACAGCAACATGAATAAGGGAGTTGTGTTTGCCTGTATTGTCGCTTGTACTGAAAAATGTAGCCCTGCAAGCAAAATAAGAATTCATTCAAAACGACAATTAAAATTCATGTTTATAAATATTATGTGGTGCTACACACACACAGAAGCAAACACAAACACACACTGGTTGTGCACAAGTGTACTGTTGATGCTCGCAGGATGTGATCCCATCTCTGCTCTGAAACCTGCTCCTGGTCTCACAGCTGACACTGAGATTATTGTTAAAGTGCATCAACACTAACACTCGCAAACTTACGCATGCAGACACACACACACACACACACACACACACACACACACACACACCCTGAGCCTTCTTTTAACTGACGCTAACATACAGTGGCATCAGCCCTCCTCTGGCATTCACACATATACTCAGACACGTTATTTGTTTTTTGCAGTTATAACTTGTTGGTGAACTTGTCATTCTGCAGTCACTCCAATTCCTTTTGATGTTTATGCATCTTTAGTATGCAGTGATTAAAAAAAGAAATGATATATGCATTTAGTTATATATATTTATGTGTGTGCGTGTGTGTGTTCCTCAGACTCCTGTAGAAGGCGCTGCCACTGTGCTGTTTGCCGCTCTGTCACCGGCCCTGGAGGGGGAGTGTGGAGGAGGCTACTGGGCCAACGGGCGCAGGGAGATGACAACACCAACGACTTTTGACCTCCAGCTGCAGCTAAGCCTATGGGAAACCAGTGTCCAGTTGCTGGGCCTGCAGTAGCATGGGACGAAAGGACCACTAACAGGACTAAACCTCGAAGAAAACATCAGATAAAGAAACTTAACTCTTGCCAACCAGCCACATTCTCCCTTTTTCTCGGTATTGTTTCTCTGTCCATATCTCACGTCAAGGTGTTTGTAGCGATTTATGTTGACAATCTGACAATCCACCGCTGGACTGTGAAGGGTTATTAGGGGAGTAAAGATCTCCTTTTTGTTCCAGACGTGCCAAAGAAGGGCTACAGGGAAGGAAAGACATTCATTTTTTGAGCAAGCAAACATATTCAAACACACACTAGGGTTATATCGATATATGATTTTGCTGTCATAGATACTGGCCGCTGCTGATATTGGCCTTTGGTTATATAGATACAGATATCAGTTTTCATTCATCTCCGATATAGTTAAGTTTATTCTTTGATCATAACAAACCTGATGTCTGGCCAGAGAAATCGTTCCACAGTGTCGTGTTCAAAATCCTGCAATGACACCTGCCTCACTCCGCCTTAATGTCATTAGCCTGGCTTTCAGTGAAGACGTTAATTGTCCTTCAGTGAACTAAATATTGATTCAGAGGCTTTTAAAACTGATAAAAAAAATAAAAAAAAATCTTGCTTGATGCTTTTTGGGCATAATAATATTCAAATTCAAAAGCTGAATTTTGACGCAATATACTGGCTTCAAAATCACATGTTGGTCAAGCCTTAGCATACACACACACACACATACACACACATTTGGTTTTGTTCAGGGCAATTGTTTTGCTGTTGACGTTTTTCTGAAGCCAGGTTTTCCAGACGTTACTGTTTGCTTTTGTCTGCTCAGAAACAAAAAGGTAACGACGGGGAGTCAACCACCACTTCACTCTGTCCCTATTTTCCTTTGTGATCTATGTTAATCGGTTTTACTGTGTCTGTGATACATGTGTGTGTGTTTTATGCACATGAGTTAGTAATTAAGTCGTGCTCTAGACCCAGTTTATGTCGATGGATAGCACAACAATGGCCGTTCCTGGCGGAGCAGCGACGGGTAGTAGAGAGAGAGGGAAAGCACTTCTCTTTTTTTTTCAGTATTTAAGCTGTGATTGGTTCCTCATTGCTGCTGCTGCTGCATCCTCATTTGGCTCCGCTCCCAGTGCATTGTGGGATCGAGATTTCCCAGTGGTGAGAAGCAAACTCCATCTGCTTAGCTGACACTCACACTCATTCAGAAACATTGGAAGCTGTACATCCAGGCACAGGCTTATTTAAACAAGCACACAGCAAACAAACACATCTGTTACTCATGCAGGAAAATACTCTCATACACACACATACACACTGCGCCATAATGCCATCTCCACTGTGATAAACCATTTTAGCTGTGAAAATGAAAAGTTGTATCTCAAATGAACAAGTTTTGGCGAAACATCTTGCCCCACATGCCATCCCATTGTTGTATGTGTATATTGTTGCTTTGAATACTGCCTCTGAGCATCCAGCATCCGTTAATATCTGCCGTATGTGAAGCAATAGTATCACTGTGGTAGCTGATTCAGCCAGTAGCACAGAGCCAGACATTCAGAAAAGGTAAAGAGCCCAAGAGTGTGAAATTGTAAAGATATAAAATACCAGCTTCAAGTTACCCATAATATCAGGAATAAAAAAAATCTTTGTCAACATGTAAAAAAAAACGTTCACTGAAGACGTTGTTGGTGGGCATAGTTTTGAATCATATCATATCAAATCCACACTAACGCACAGAGATAAAAGCTAACGGTGTGTTCAGGCGCTTCTCGTCAAATCACTAAGTTTTCAGCTGTGAGTTATACGTCAACGCACACAATGAACTAAATAGTGGACCAGGTTATTGGTAAATATATATCCACGTTACTTTCATTTATCTGTGATGCCCTGTGATTAACATGTCCATGCTGCAAATGGAGTTCATGCCGAACTATTGTCAGTGCACTCCATGTGATATGATTACCAGTGATAGATCACCTCAATTACAGGCACCTGGTAAATATATCATGATCACGTGAATTTATGAGTTGACAAAGATTGTCTGAATGCCCCATTGAGCAGTCGATAAGCACGTAATGGATTATTGCAGCCTGGTCTCCTAAAAATGTACAAAACTGCTTAACTTGGTCCTGATTGGCCAACATTTGAATTTAAAACAAACATCTCTTAAATTTGATGTTTTTTCTGGTATAAAGGTGTGTGGAAATTGACTCTCAATGCCAGCAATACTCCTCAGTTCTTGAGTTTCTTTCCTTCTTGCTCAAAAGCAAACAGTTTATTGCTTCAGTGCTTCCTTGTTTGACTGTGTGGTTCCCCTAGGCAACTGTAAGGTACTGACTGAATGACAAAACAACAAAACATAGGCCCGTTTAAACAAACGCTTCCCTTCACACAAATGGGAACGCCAGCTTACTACTCCGCAGCGCTCATTTAAAAAGTACAAGGCTACAGTGTGGGCTACATACTGTGTTTCTCACAGTCCAGCTGCTACAGCAGATCAAACCCTGAGAGGGACAACGCCACTGACCACTGTCTTGCTTATCTGAGCACAAGGCTGTTTAAAGACGAGGCGAGGAGGAGTGTGAGGGTCTGCCTTGTTGTTGTTGTTGTTGTTGTAGAAGAGGGCTGCTAAATGATCAATGATTACCGTGTTATATATTTACCATACTCCTGAAGTGTTCTACACAGACAGGCCAACGCAGTGAACTTTCTGAACATGAATTGCGAATATAGAAAAAGAGCAAAAACGGCTCAAGTAACTGTCTATGATATCGTCTGTGTGATTTACTCGTATATGATCATTGCAAAGCGTTGACCAGTGTATGTAGACTGAACATGTTCTAATAGCCATTCTTCTGTCTGACCTGGGATTACATTTATATTAAATGTTTCAGTCCCGAGTTCTGAAAATCCTAAATGTGTATATGTATAGGAAGAGAGATAATATAAAGATGTATACACGGGGTCACCAGATGGTCCTTACTCTGGTAACAGTCCAGTTAAGAGAAAACATATGGAGATATTTATCTGTCCTTTCCCCTTTATTGCCATATCCCCCTATACTATTTTCTCCCTCGGTGCTATAGTGCGACCTTTTCACTCGAGTCCCTACGGGCTGCATATAGAGGATGTTCCCACCTCAAATCCAGCGTAAACATTCAGTCCATCTGGGCCCCGGAGGATGTATGAAATGTGCTAAATGTTTTATTTTTTAATCATTATTTAGTTGTTTCTGAAATACACATCTTATTGCTTTTGCCGTGCCTAAGAAGAAAATCTCCCTCATATATGTGTAACTGTGAATTCTTCATGTAGAACTGAGCTTGTAAAAACTGTGATTACTGTCTTGTCCTGTGCATTGGCGTAAGTTTTTTCTCTCTTTGGAGCGATGGGAGTGGAGGTGATGTGTGCGTATGTGTGAGTGTGTGAGCGTATGTGTGTGTCTAGATAAGGGAGTTTATGTCTATGTTTTTTGTCAGTGGTTGTGACATTCCAGCAGCAGCCACCACCTTTTCTATTATCCAAAGCCTCTCAATAAACATATCATTGTGCCACTTCTGCTCTCTGTCCTTTACACTGTGTGCGAGTGAGAAACTGTCAGACTGATGACATGCGGCATGAGACAGCGAGCCTCAAGCACCGTCTGAACTTCTGAGAAACTCTCTCTCTCTCAAACACACACACACACACACACACACACACACACACATACACATTTACTATCAGGTCAGAATGCAGTTTATCCTGCGCTAAATATCAGATGTGGTCTAGTCAGTATTTCACCACTGACACCTTTAGTACGCTATTAAATTACTGATACATTCATTTTCAGAACATACGGATCAGTAATCTACAATTAATAACCAACCTGATTTACTTCCTGGGGTACAGCTGCTCCAATTTATCAGCACTACTTTATTTGTCTATGTGAAGAAATGCACCTGATTATTTTTTTAATCCACTCAAGCATTTATATGTGTGTGTGTTTTCAAATGCTGCTGTTTTTCAGAGGATTCTTTTACCCTGACAAACCCTTGATTTTAAGGTCAATCTTTAAAACTATGACAATAAATGTAATCCATTAGTCAGCCGAGAATCAACAAACAAATGTTGGCAGCGTCGGTCCACAGATGTTGGCATTGGTTTGCAAAAAGGAATGTTAGTTGAATCTGGAAACACTGTTGTTCGCTTGTTTGGACACACAGAGGTTTAATCTATACCCTTACTGTAAATGGCTGGTTTTCACAGTCAGCGCTCCCTCCCAAGAGACTCATCACTGTAATGGTACAATCAATTCCTGTTTCTCTTCAGCAGTCAATTGGTGATTTTTCCATCTGTGGTCATAAACAGTGAGACTCCAACTCTCTTTACTTTCTCCAACATTTAACTTTCTGCACATGACAGTCATAATTACAT